>NW_009941668.1:0-1220 GCF_000696875.1 Nestor notabilis | reverse complement strand
TGCTGAGAGTCAGAAATAGATGCAGAGAGATGATGACTCACCTGTAATGGAGAGAAACTGAATGGCATTATCATGAGCCTTAACAGTTAAACCTTGATTCCACCTGCCAGAAAGAACAGGCTGACAGAGCTGCTGAAGGCCAAAGTGAGCTGCAGGCAGGGCCCAGCACATGGGAATCCTGCACTTTGTTAGTGTTTGGTACGTGAGGGGCTTACCACACCTTTACACACACACCCGCTGTGATCTGGCAGCAGCACCGGTCCTGCGCGGAGGGATGGGGATGTATGGATGGAGCAGAGCTGGTGGTGGAGGCACAAGAAGCCCCCAGCCCCAAGGTCTGCTCCGTGCATGCGTACTCCTCCCTGCGACTTTCCTGCAGTTCCCGGCCGGAGCAGAGATGATGTCAGAGTTGTCATGGCATCGGTATCTATGGAACCGGGATCATCATCACGGTGCTACGAAACCTCGCTCAGGAGCTGGTCCTGGAGCCGCGGGGGGGAACTCCCTTTGCTGTAATTGAGGGTTTCCCTCTGCAAGGTTCCTCTCTTTTTCCTCCTTCCTACTGCAAGAGGGAGCAGGGATGGGGCTTGGCCACCTCCTGTCGCGGGACAGCTCTGGGTGCCTCCTCTCCTGCAAGAGGAAAGCGAAAGCTTCAGCCCCACCAGCCTTCACTTCCCTTTTCTTGCACCAGTTAATGGGTATGTAGCAGCGTGCCTTGCAGTGAGGCAGCCACCAAACCTCTCCCTCTGCCAGGCAACAGGCTGCTCTCATCCCAGGGCCTTGTGCAAGCACCCGGTGGATTACCCCACTCCTGCTGTTCATTGAAGGCCTCTAAGGCCCTTGCCTGCCAGAAGAGGTGGCAACAGCCCTTTCTGCTGCTGTCACCAGTGACAGCAGTGGGCTGGGGTGGTGAAGGGGTGTTGATACGAGGAGAAGCAAGGTGCGCAGCGGGAGCAGGAGTGAGCTGAGCAGTGTGGTGACCTCCCTGTGCTCCAGTCTCTGGCATCTCCCTCCTGCCAGCTGTTGGGGGCCCACCCATGGGTGTCCTTGGCTTTACCCAGATCCTTGCCATCACACAGTGTTGCTGGCAGCATCCTCTAACCCCTGGCCATAGCATTCTGTCCGCAGGAGCAACGTGGTGACTGTGTCCGTAGGATGGTTATCCTTGGGATAACACACTGATCCTGCCTGCGGTGAGGTGTCCTGGCTGTACCGTGCTG
>NW_009941667.1:0-12102 GCF_000696875.1 Nestor notabilis | reverse complement strand
AAGCAGCCCTGCGGAGAAAGACTTGGGGGTGCTGGCTGCTGAGGAACTGAACATGAGCCAGCTTCAGTGTGCGCTTGCAGCCCAGAAACCAACCGTATCCTGGGATGCATCGAAAGAAGCATGACCAGCAGGTCAAAGAAGGTGATCCTGTCCCTCTACTCTGCTCTCATGAGACCTCGCCTGGAGTATTGTGTACAGTTCTGGTGTCCTCAACATAAAAAGGACATGGAGCTGCTGGAGCAAGTCCAGAGGAGGGCCACGAGGATGATTAGAGGGCTGGAGCACCTCCCTTATGAAGACAGGCTGAGAAAGTTGGGGCTGTTCAGCCTGGAGAAGAGAAGACTGCATGGAGACCTCATAGCAGCCTTCCAGTATCTGAAGGGTGCCTATAAGGATGTTGGGGAGGGACTCTTCATTAGGGACTGTAGTGGTAGGACAAGGGGTAATGGCTTTAAACTTAAACAGGGGAATTGTAGATTAGATATAAGGAAGAAGTTCTTCACAGTGACGGTGGTGAGGCACTGGAACAGGTTGCCCAAGGAAGCTGTGAATGCTCCAACCCTGGTGGTGTTCAAGTCCAGGTTGGACAGAGCCTTGGACGACATAGTTTAGTGTGTGGTGTCCCTGCCCATGGCAGGGGGGTTGGAACTAGATGATCTTAAGGTCCTTTCCAACCCTAACTATTCTATGATTCTATAACTGTTCCAAGTACGTACGAATTCTAGAGGCCAACTGAGTCTTCTGCACCCCTCAAGCATCACGCAAATTTATTATCATCAGAGACAGATTTAGGAATGCTTGTAAGAGGGGGCAATAAGCAGAATTTTGTAGATTAAAGGAACAGACAAGCCTAAGGCTTTCATGACCACTGTTAGGAGAGACATATGGCAGTGGATAGAACTGCAAAACACTGCACGAATACAGTTTATTAACTGCTGTGTTCTATTTATTAACCCACAGTTGTGGCTTTTCCCCTTCTGTCATTGGTTACTCACACCAAGGTAAAGATGCTAAACAGAGACTCCTCAAACAGTCAAAGGGTACCCCAAATTTCTATTAAAGACTCCATCAGCATAAAGAGTATCCTATGGAAGGGACTTTATCAGGTGTTAAGAGACAAGGCAAGTATTACTAAACTACATTCAAAGTCTTCAAGAACATTCTTAGAGAGTTGGAGACTTTTAAAATCAGTTCCTGCTTGCAGCAATGAGTTTTTATCCTCTAACTTTGTTAGTTTATCCAATGCTACATTCGAGGTTTATTATATAGTTTAATACTATTTTTTATAAACTTGTAAACAACGGAGTTAGGATTCTGTGTGAAATCAAGCACTGTTAATTTACATGCAAGCTATCTTACTAAATGCTAAGGTAGTCCAAGCAACAAGTAGCATTTTTAAAATTAATATTAGGATTCCCCATTTCACAGCTAGTTGCTTACTAGTCCTTGATGATCCAATAAAGCTAGAAGACAAAGTATTTTAACATAAAACCATTCTTCCCTCCAACAGAAATGCCTTGCAACATTACTTCAGACATGGATTTGGTAGCTATCAAACAACATTGTTTCAGCAAAGCAGTCTCATTAGCTACTTTTGAACACAAAGATAAAACACTTTGGCTTTGCAACTCCCTGACCCACTTCTTTCCAGAAGGCTCTATGCGGTAATTTTGTGTGTTTGCCTCAGTCTTCATTCTCCCTTCCCCATTCAAATCCTGCTGCATCCAGAATGTAAGAGGATCCTAGCTAAATGGGCTTGTCTCCTAATTTGGAACACCCATTTCTCGCTTGTGAAAAACGAGAGCAGTAGCTACTTCAAAGATTTAAAGCACTAGACTCAAGCTGAACTGCTTTAAAGCACACCTGAGTCAGAGTCCTCTCATAAAAGACATGTGCTTTCAAACATACTTTCAAGTTCAGGAGCAGGTTAAATTGTCCATATAGTTACTACCTTGAGTTCCTGCTAACAGGCTTCAACTAAGATTTCCATTTTGAATGCTGTGACATAAGTAGCAGCTGCCTTTCTGGGCTTATGTACAGACAAAAGTTGCATGTTACCACTCTCCAACACAAAGAACAACTTACTGATGTCTTCTGCACAGAAAAAAAATGCCTGAATTGTCAGGCCTGTCCTTAGGGGCTTGGTCTGAGGGATAGGAATGAATGCTGTTTCACTGCTAATAGGGTTGTATGCCAATTCATGTGACAAAAAGGAAGAAAACCAGAGATCAAGTACTACCAGAACCACTGCTCACATTAGATTAGCATCCTAAATCACAGCAGCACCCCAAAGGCTGTATGACACCACTCATGTACAGGCTGCAAGCTAAGAAGAACTAAGAAGAGAGGGGTATTCAGTTTTCATATAGGACTCATTTTAATTTTGAACACTGCCCAAAGGAACAAGCCCAGTGCTTTTGTCTCCACAGGGCAGTACCATTACAGGTGAGTGGTTACAAATGTTACAAAACTTCTTTTTGCTCAGATAAATTGCAACTTTAACACTTGTATTTTTTTTTTTCCAACTGTGTAAATCTTTAGATCTTTCCAGTGTTACAAGACCTTCTCTGGCTAAGAGACAAAGGTACCTGTGGTTTTGGAAAAATTTTCAAGTGAAGCTTTGTCCAGTATGCAGAATATTTGGGAAGAATTACAAACAACTACTTTTGGTCACCGCTTGGCACTTAGAAACGCACACAAGACACAAGAATGGATTTCAGGGACCTTCTTCCTTTCCTGAAATCCCAGGTTACTAGGTTTCTAGGTCTCTCATAACTTCCAAACCCACCACCAAAGAGAGGCACTCCTAACAAAATGCAACAAACATATTTAGGAGTCACAAGAATCAGGAGGGCAGCAAAGCGCTAACAAACATGGGCATACCTGGTCAGTTTTGGCTGTCTCAGTCCCACAGATGCTACTTAGATGACAGCAGTACACTTCTTCACCACTTTTGTACTCCCAGAGTCTCAGAGTTGAGTCCTGGACAGATGGAAGGGGACACAAGCATATTACTAACATCACCTCAGGCAAAGAGAGGCTGCTTGCAGCCTTCAGCTACATCCTATTCCCCTGAGGAGCTTCCCACATTAAGACCTCAAATTGCAGATAAAGCATTTTAATTAACATAATTATCCCCCTCCATTCTAAATTATTCAATCATGCTAACTTTAATTCTCCTTTTGAAGTGGAAATTGTGTAGCTGGAGGAGTGCATTTTAAGTCTGTCTCAAAGAGCAAAGCAATACATGTGCTCAGCATTTTAATGGCAATTCTTTCAGGTTACCCTTCTCTGCCCCTACCCTTGTTATCACCCAAATTCTCATTTGATTTAATAATCTTCTGGAAAGAAGCTGAACACCTCTCTGGAAAAACAGTCCTCAAAGAGCATTTGCTAAGAATAAATACAGCCACACACAGCACTAATGCTAGAATTGCTTAGAGAATTAGAAGAATGAGAGACAAGAGACTTAAGAAAGCAGGAGCAGCAGCTGAAACCAAAAGCTAAGAATTACTACGATCTTCACATCTTTACACAAAACAGTTTGTTTCCTATGCAGTTTTGGTAGTCTGGAAAAATAAGGCACATTGTTTCCCTTCTTTTAGACCAACTCCATCTACTCACTGTGCAGGTCTGGCATGACAGCAAGATGCCATCAATTTAGGAGCTGGGAGGGGGAAAGGAGAAAATACTCATCCAAGCATAGTATAGCACTGCACTGCACCCTCTACACAACATGGATGTACTATAAGAACATATGGGCAAGAATATAATTCAGAACAAATCTCACAGAGGAAAACAAGTGGGAGGGTTTAAAGGGAACAACTTTCTCATTTGAAAAGCTCCAAAAAAATCTAAGCCCATTCATTCTCAAGACACTCACCATCACAGGTTGGTGTAATACCTATTTGCTTCGAAGTTGTTTAACAGTCCAATGATTAAAGTTTGTCTGTGCTTCTAAGCAAGAGTTAATGATGAAGAAACACTGAGGACTTTGTGATTTCTCCACTCGAAAGACCTTATGAAGCTAGCCTTGCTATAAACACAGTAAATGGCTCTTATATGATCTGCCAATAGAATGGTTGAACACTGAACAGAAAGCTAAGAAAGGGGGAGAAAGAGAGGTCATGCTATAAACCATGAGAGATTATTCCAAGTATCCCAAGGAACTTGGGGAAACACAAGAAAACAATGGTTTTAAAGTCTAAACTTTCATGAAAAATACTTTTTTTTTAAGAAATTGCCATACGTACCCCAGAAGCTGACAACAGCAGATCAGGACAGTTGGGTATTACAAATATTTTGCTTACAAACCTAAAGGGAAAGCAGTCAAAAGTTGAAATCTCTTGAATGACACTCTGGTCTTTAAATATACACAGTAAGTGAAAACATTGATTTCAAAGAGAACCTTATAATAAACAGATTCTCCACATCAAGCTAATGAGGAGGAAGAAAAAATGTGTCCACAGCACTTAATATAGTGTATATATACTACATGATCTATTGACTTGCTACTTAACAGAAAAAAAATATTTCCCCATCTGCACTCAAGGAATTCTACTGATTTCCTCCTGCCTGAGAACATTGCCATTTAGACCAAAAAATACCAATGGAGACATATTTACTCAGGTACCATGTTCTCAAGCCATGACGCAACATTAAAAACGTGAATCAACATAGTATAACAGGATACCAGGTTGGAAGGGACCTCAAGGATCCTCTGGTCCAACCTTTTTAGGCAAGCATGACGTAGATTAGATGTCTCAGCACCCTGTCCAGCCAAATCTTAAAAGTGTCCAGTGTTGGGGAATCCACCACTTCCCTGGGGAGATTATTCCAATGGCTGGTTGATGTCACTGTGAAAAATTTTCCTCTTGTGCCTAGTTGGAATCTCCCTTGGAGTAACTTGTGCCCATTACCCCTCCCCTTTTCCACGTGACTCCTTGTAAAAAGGGAGTCTCCATCTTCTTTGTAGCCACCCTTTAAGTACATGGTGATAAGGTCTCCCCTGAGCCTTCTTTTCTCAAGGCTGAGTAAACCCAGTTCTCTCAGCCTTTCCTCATACGGAGGCTTCCCAGTCCTTTAATCATCTTCGTGGCCCTTCTCCGCAGCCTGTCCACACCTTTTTTGTAGAGTGGGGACCAAAACTGGACACAGTATTCCAGATGCAGACTGACAAATGTGAAGTGGGATAACAACAACTTTATCTCTGCTGGTGATGCTCTTGTTGATGTAACCCAGCATCCTGTTGGCTTTTAAAACGCAATGATGACGACCCAGCTTTCAGAGTACCACATTTCTCTCATTACAGTTGGAGATCATTCAAAAGCAATCTTTACAAAACTTTAAAACAAGCATGTGGCAATTTACCACCAGTGTTTACATTCACCCAGAAACCTCGGTTTTGAGAAGTACACAATACTGTTGTGTCTACCATGACTTGTCTTTGACAAGTAATGCAGACCTGAACTTCGGGAGTTCATTATTATCTTAATGCTAAAGAACTTAAAACACAGTGACCTGAGCAGAACATTTTCTGAGTGGAACAGTCTTGCTTTTGAAAACAGGCAAAGTTTTCAGGCAATAAAATAAAAGAGAAAGATTTAAAAAAAAAAAAAAAAAATAGAAGGAAGAGATGTGGTCACTTTCATGACAAAGCAGTAATGGCAGGTGCTCGCAGGCACAATAGATCCAGCAAGAATCATCATGCACTGCACAGAAAGAAGAAAATCCATGAGCATGAAATAAGACAACATTATAGCTGCTTTATGTAATGCTTTGTTTAATCATTCCTAACTTCAATATTGAATTGTTATGTATATTACAATCAGTTCAAGTGCCTTTCCACTCTGCAGCCTTAACTCTTTGGCAGACACAACAGTCCCCTTTAAAAGTCTCTTTACAAGTGTCTTTCTGATCAACAAGTTCTATTTATTAGAAAGTAAAACTGTACACAGTGGGGGAAACATAAGACATGGCTCTGTAAAGAAGCTATCAAAACTGACCTGATCGAAGACTACTTAGATCTTTAACACAAGTAGTCTCTTGCTTTTATACTATACCAGTTCTGCAGGTCAGACTACAAAATGATCTTACCAAAACCACACTGACACTCTAAATTAATCTGTGTCCTAAATGCTTTATTAAAACACCTTAGTGGGCAAGTTTAGATAGGTTGCTAAAGCTATCCCAAGTTCCCCAGTCACACTGGCTTTCTTTCACTCCTGTTTCTGATACAGACAGTGGACTGCACCATGTCGCATCATCTTATGGAAGAATGAGCCTAGAAGGGTGCTTTTATCCCCGGGTAACTCAGCATCCCCACAAGCAGAATTAGGTGCGTTCTCCACCCTGTGCAGGGTCACACCTAATGAGAAGGGCCTTCACTTGAGGATGGAGAAGAAACGAAAGATCATCCTTCCCACTTTATCCAGAGTGAACCATGCATTTTATTAGACTTGGTAACACAGCAGCACATATTTCTACAGGGATGTCCCTATGATCCACCTACCACAAATGGTTCTACATGTCTTTGCGTTCTTGCCCATAGCAATAGAACCAATCTCAAGAAAAATACCACATTAAGAAGCATGATTCCTTGAATCTCCTTTATGTGACCATTCTGCAGCCCCTAGCTCACTGCACTCTCATGTCCAGGCAGAAAGAGTGCTCTATCTTTCCTACTGATACAGCTGTGGTTTTATTATATCACCACAGAACCTCCAAGTCTGACCTCTGCATTGAGATGCTGTTAGATTACTGTCTGTTCAAACCACAAATACTTACTAAGACTTCCCTTCCTAAGACTGAAAGTAGGCTTCATCCTGAACTAATGACCTCCAGGCTCTGGAGTCTCTTATAGCTAGCAGGCCGAGGAAGATAATCTGCCCATCTGCTCTGCTCTGCTGAGACTCCCATCCAGCTGTACAGTCCTTAATACAAGGCATAGACCTGTTGAAGCAGATTCAGACTAGATACAAGGAAGACATCTTTTATAATGAAGGTGGTGAAACACTGGCACAGGTTGCCCAGAGAGGTGGTAGATGCCCCGTCCCTGGAAACATTCAAGGCCAGGCTGAATGTGGTTCTGAGCAACCTGATCTAGCTGGAGATGTCCCTGCTCATTGCAGGAGGGTTGGTTGATGACTTTAAAGGTTCTTTCCAACCCTAAACCATTCTACGAGTCTACCTCAGATCTAGCTATTGCTTAATATGATCTGAGGAGACAGTAATTTCATCCTCTGAGGAACAGTGAAGAGCTGCACACAGTAACTTTTGCACACAACGAACTTACTCTCTGTGTCCCAGACAGAAGGATACAATATAATACGGAGCCTTTGCCAAGCTGACTCTGATCTTCTCATCTCTGTCTGCAGTTAGGATGTATCGGTCATCAGGACTCAGCGCCTGTTGGTGAAGAGAGAGATTTAGTGCCCAGTAGTTCAATGCTCATTTTAATATAATTCTTCCTAACCAGAAGACATAAGCAGTAAACTATCTGTTTCTTCTGACTCTGAGTGGCAGGTGCAAACATTAACCCATGCTTTTCTACCGACAATGGAAATATAAATCTTATGACAGCGACTTTCTCATTTACTAAGACAAGTGACACTGACTACCCCGCCTAGTGAAAGACACTGAGCTGCAACAGTACAGGTGGAAGTTCCACCACATCTCTAAAAAGAAACAAACTTACCGCACTGAAGAGCAAAACCAACATGACAGACTGGGTGAATTCCCATATACATCCATTACCAAGTCTTCAGTGACTGCAACATGAAGACTTTTTGAACGCTCACGCTCCAAGAATACATAACCCTTTGGTAAGCTTGTTTCTTTACCAAACTCTGCAGACACAAACTTGGCACCAAGAAATCCAAACCACATACTTCACTTATATAAAAAGTAACTCCCAAATCTGGGACAAGAGCAACAATGAAAGATTTTTAGGAATGCAGGTTTGTACACTAACTACACAGAGGCACATACTTACAACATCCAGTAGCAGAGACAAGTGACCTAGCTCAAGTTTTCCATCTGCCTGGGGTTCTGTTATTGAGTAAGAATAGACATCACCAGACTTGTCCGCAACCAGAATCTTATCCTCTGCAGCTGTAATAATCAGGGAAGTACATCTCCTGGTCACGCACCTGAAAGAAAAACAGCACGGTTTGAACAGCTCTGAGTGGCACCTACAGCAAGTCTGGATTCAGACCCAGCTAAACAGAGCAAGAGACATAAACTTCTCGAATGCACCATTCTTGAAATGGCAGCAGTAAGAATAATGATAAGGGAAGGTACGAGCCAAAACAGCCCTTTTAAGACCTATTAAATGGCTAAACTATGTAATAGCAAACAGCAGGGGGGTGGGAGTTAAAAAAAGGAGAGACCATTAAAACTGCATGCCTGCACTTTGCTTAGGTACTTTCTCAACTGAGCATTTTGCCTAGGCAGCCTGCCAGTACTCTACAGAAAGCTGACAGACTTTCTTGCACTCTCCACAATAAAAATAAAAGTTAAACACATGGAAAATAGAAGACAATATCGTTCTCCTAGTAAGTCCTTTGCAGCAAGACATCTAGAAACTGTGCTGAAACTACTACTCCAGTTGACAATTTTTACTATAAAGGGAAGCCCTTCTTTATGAGCCTCACAGACTCTTCCTTCTTGCATCTAGAGTCAGAGAGACACAGCCTCAGGATACCTTGTCCAGGCAAAGCCCTAAGCTTGAACGCTGACTTCCCCTCGTCACCTGCCAGTATCTTAAAGTTCCAGTTGTCAGTGTAGCAGAAAACAGTTTTCTTATAACTCTTCAGATAAATATAAGGACCATACATGTCAGACAAGCAGTTTCAAAAAAGGTTTCATCACTTACTGTGGAGAATGCTTCTGCAACTTAACAGCTATTGTTAGTACTGTTATTTTTTGCTTTCTGTAACACCTCTTTTCCAAACCTTTCTATGTCCTATATGTTAACACAGGATGGTGGACGCCAGGGATCATAGGGAATGGACATTTTTATTCACCTACTGTGAAATTCAGTGACCGCCTGGAGGCAACAGAACAATATACTGTACTTCCGGTAGGAAGACAGAATTGTAATACTTTTTAGTGACTGCTTATAAAGGAACAAAGAGAAAAAGTATAGGACAAGAATGCCTACTAACACATCACAGGCTCAGGCAACACAGTTTCAAAACAGGTTACTTTGCCAACAAGAAAAAGACTTGCACCAAGTTCACTCTACGGCCTTTGATATTAAGCACAAAGATTCAAAAGTTCCTCATCTGAAACAAGCCGACTACAAAAGCACTACATGAAACCTCTTATACAGCTTACCACAGAATACTAATGCAAGCTACATAGCTCAACTTTGGCATTCATTTTTTCATGCAGTGACTCTTTTGCCTGTATTCCCAGTTTCCTAACAGGAGGTAGTGACATTCCCAAATGCAAAAAAAATGCAGCTGTGGTTGATCTCAGCAGAAAACTGAAACATCAAACAATTATCCAACCGCGTATTACGGGAAGGACATAACACAGCAGAGCAGCGGGGAAGACAGAAAACAGAATGAACAGAAATTTGCCCTTTCTGGTTTTCTCAGTGATTATTTACTCACTGTAACAGTGGTTAACCCACCAAAGGTCCATCATATACCTACCACACACAGAGCCAAGCTGACAAAGACTCCATTTTCTTTTGCAATTGGGGTCTCACATTTGTTAGAGACCACCAGAAAGAGACATCACATGCTGAGGCACTTTCTCAGGAAGTCCTTCATGATCCTCTTTACGGATAACTGTCACAAGCAGCAGCAGAAAAGTTGAAACTGAAGGACCTCTAGTGGACAGCTACAGACTGTCTTCAAAGAAGACTGAAGGACAACAATTGCCAGCATCTCTAAAGATGTGCTTTTAAGAGATTTCTCAAACTCCCCATAACATCTTCTCCTCCAAACCAACAGAAATGGACAGTGCACTCGTTAAACTTGCCACTATCGCTCTTACAGGTCCACCCTAATGTTCACGAGGCACAGGTAAAGTTTCAGGTCTTAAAGATGCAAATACTGTCTTTTGGAATAAGAAAAGACATTATCCTTTCTTCGGCCAATGATAGAAACATATGCACTCCTGTTCTTGGCATGGGGCATAGCATGTGTCACTTCTTGACAAGTATCTTTGAATTTCCAGGAACATTACATTTGTTTGAGCAAGTACAAGGTAAAAAAAAGGTAGCTTAGTGACAACAAATGGCAACATCCCAAGTACCACTATTTTATAACTCGAAATTAACCAGCCATAACTCCATAACAAAGTGACATGCAACACCCTACTTCCTTACCTGATGCTAACACATTCCCAGGAAGGCTTCGTACGGAACAGAATCAGACGTTTATTGTCATCTGTTAAGGCAAAATAATCTCCTGATGGGGAGAAAGCAAAAGCTAGGATGTCATCACTTCCTTTATCTGTCTGTTTTCCATCTTGCCTAATAGAGAGAAGAGAAACCACAGTTCACAACCTGAGAGTTACCAAAATCCTTAAAAGAAGGTTGCTGTCACAACACCAAGAAGGAGCAGAAAGAATAAAGTACAGCTCTAAAAGTTTTATTTGTGGTTAAAATGTTGGGCCAACTTGAACAGTAATGCAAAGACAAAAGCCAAAAAAAGGGAAACTGATATAAAGACTAAGTCTGTATTGTTATCTGCTAAAAACCAAACAAACACCGCACAAAAAAACCAAACAATGAAACAAAAGCAACACTAGGGTTTGTGCTAGCAGATCTTGATACAAATTTCAGGGAAATTAGTGAAATTGGATACAGGTAAAACAATGTCCAGTGGTTGAATTTAAACCAAGAAAGAGACTTTTTCCAAGTTTTGAAATCTCATGACTTACAGAACAGACCTGAAGGATGAGTTATGTAACTGGTTTGTGGGTTTTTTTCTGACTTAGATGGTCTAATAAGAAATGCAGCATTTTTCCATAGCTGTCTTGATTGAGAAGAGTCATACAGAATCATGGATTAAACTACTGATGTTTCTCTAAACAAGAAAAGGAGGTAGCCACTCCTCTGGGATGGAAAAGAAACAAAACAATAACATGTATATCCACCAGGGTTAGCAAAAACACCATCACCTGATAGAGGAGTCATCCTGTGAATTTCTTTTATCATCTTATAATTTCATCATTTTAGTATTTTTACCATTGTTTTTATCATCTTTCTTATATTATTATTTCATCACAATCACATAATCTCAGGAGAAGAGGCACCCTCTAGGAAAACAGCAGATTACCTAAGCAGATTTTCTCACCCTTGATTTCCCAAGGTGGGCTTCTCCGCATTGATGCAATCGAACACAAAGAGACCATCATCACTGCAAACAAAAAACCAACAGACTAGAACCACTGGAACTAGAACACCCATGTGCTTAACTGTGAACAGCATCAACTCCTTTTGTAACATGCTATTATTACTCTCCTATTTCTGTAACATGCAGAGGTACCACCTCCGCCAAATGGGCTCCCAATGAGCTACAGAAGCAGAAGTTTAAAACCTTGGATTGCACATGCATACCAAAAAGAGAAATTCTCAACCGTGGCAAAGTAACCATGTATTCTGCATCTAGGAGAGGTTTAGACTGGGTATTAGGAGAAATTTCTTCACAGAGAGGATGCTCAGGCATTGGAACAGGCTGACCAGGAAAGTGGTGGAATCACCATCCCTGGAAGCATGCACAAACCATATAGATGAGGCCCTCAGTGACATGGTTTAGTGTTGGTCTTGGCAGTCCTGGGGTAACGACCGGACTTGATGATCTTAAAGGTCTTTTCCAACCTAGTTGATTCTATACGTTACTTTTGTCAGACTCGACGCATTTGCCACTAGCATTTACCCATCTGTGGGTGCACAATCGTGCCAGAAAACCGTCGAGACTGAAAAGCTCAGAAGTGTCATTTCAGTTAACAGAGAAGGCTGCCGAGAAACGCCTCAAGACCCGCGCCCGGCCGTGCAAGGACTCTCCCGAGCAGCAGCATCAGAACCCCCTGCACTATCCCACCACCTCCCCCGGCTGCTACAGGCGGGAAGGCCCCGTCACC
>NW_009941666.1:0-8170 GCF_000696875.1 Nestor notabilis | reverse complement strand
TGCTCTAAGGTCTCCCCACAGCCTTCTCTTCCACAAGCACCACAAAGGAACGCTATGGCCTCCTTCCTCTGCACCCCACAGAAGGGGGAGAGCAGAGACCAGGGTCACTTCAGCCTCTCTCAAGGCCTGGGGCTGGTGGGGAGTACCCTGTGATCCTGCCCAGGGCTCCAGCCAGAGGCTACCAGCATAGTCCCTGCCTTTTCCCAGCACCCTGCTTTGCATAGCGCTCACCCCATTGCACCCACCCTGCCACTGATCAGAGGGATCATCGCTCCTGCGCCACATGCAGCTTGACACTGGAAATCACTGTCCTGTGTTTCAGGCCATTTCGCTTGCTGCGCCTCATGCAGGGGTCCCATTTCTTCTCCACACACTGAGGGAGAAGTTCCTCATCTGGACTTAGCTCTCCCAAATAGGTTTATTTGCTAAAGGGATGAAATAGGCTCCCACACTAAGCAACCTCAACGAGAGCTCAGCCTGGGAGAGCAAAGAGGAATAAAGAGCCCAGGCACCATCTCCCTGCCCACAAAAACACTCATATAAAACTTAACATAGTTTTATTACAGCTACACACAACATTTACACAGCACAGGGCTGTAGCAGACACTGGAGGGAAGAGCCTCCACTCAGCCCCACAGCACAAGGCTGGGGGGACAGGTGCTGCCCAGCCCAGAGCAGAAAGTAGAGGAGATGGGGGACAAGGACAGCACAGCAACATGGTCAGGGACACCCAGCAGGCCCAAGTTCCAGGAGCTGGAGGAGAAGATACTGGAGCCATCAGTACTTGGGACGTTTCACCTCAACCCTAGAAGAGAGAGAGGGGCAGGATGGTGGTGAGGATGCAGCACTGACAGCTCCATCACCTTCCCTGGCCGAGGGAAGAGTATTTTCACCACACAGGACAGTAGGGAGGCCCCAACAACTCCTCAAGGCACCCAGCTGGATGGGCCAAGGAAGAGCCCTAACACAGCCTTTGGGTCTGCTCAGCACCCACCCATAGCCCCAGGGGAGGTGTGCTGCAGGCTCTGCTGAGCCGAGCAGGGCAGGAGAACCCTGAAGGGACCAAACATCCTCCACTCTCCTTCCAACCCCACTGCTGAGAGCCACTGGGGAAGTGTCTGGTCCCCCCCCAGCCCCTGGGTGAGGTGGCAGGAGCCAGCCAGGCCCCAGCACTGCCCTGCACTGAGCCAAGAGCAGAGACAGCTCCACAACTTACCCATCAGCCTCCAGCTTCTTCCTCTTCTCGATGATCTGCAGAGAGAACACAAAGTCCATTACCCTCAGGTTTCTGGCTGCTCACAGCAGAGGGGTTATAGGGTGCAAGATACCCCCTGGGGGAGCTGGAGCCAGGCCAGGGCAAGCTGAGGTTGTCTATAAGCTGCCCAAAGTCTAGAGCATCTTGGCCTATTCCCCCTTTGCTCCATTTTGGCCACCAAATACCCTTTGTTCTCACCTTCCCCATGACCATCCCACACTGTTGGGGTGCTCATGGCCAGCTCACACTGTCAGCACAGCCCCAGCATTGCTGTTAGAAAATGGAGCCACTAAACATGCCTTGTCCCCTCCATGCCCCTTTGGATGGCTCCCAGCTGCCAGTTTTGGACACATGCTGGAGAGCCCAGAGCAAAAAGCCCCCAGCTGGGACTGCTCCCATTGCAAGAGCTCCAAGTGCAGCTGAAGATGCCTCTACAGTCCTGGAGCAGATTTGCCCAATGCTCTCACAAGGAGCAAATCCAGCTTCTAGAGAGGCAGCCCTGCTGCACACACACGAGGCCAGGGGCTGAGGAGCTGTGCCTAGGACAGTGAGAGCACATGAGGTGGCAGCTCACTGTCTAACCAGATGACACCCCAGCACCAGGCGCTCACCGCACTGATCTTCTTCCACTGCCGGTCCAGCTCTGCCTTGTCATTCGTCTCCTTGAAGCGACGGGTCTTGCGACCCTCAGACATCTTGATCCCATACTGGAATGCTGCCCTGAGGTGGGAACAAGAGAGAACTCAGCATCTGCAGGGGATCCACAGCCTGCCCCAGCCATGAGCCTGTACCCCAGCACTGGCTTGGACCCTGAAAGCAGCCACTGCACAGGAGTCCTCAAGAGCAATACTAAGAGCAAAGAGAAGCCACCAGCCCCAGGGTCCTTAGCTCATCACCAGGGAACCCCCATCTTGCTTTCTAGCTCCCCCAGGACCCAGGTTTGGCCACCCCCACCCAGAATCCTTGCTCAGCCCTTCCCAAGGGCTGCACTCACTTGGGCAGAGCCTCTTTGTTGTTCATGTATTCACTGTACTCCTCCTGAGTGTCAAAGTCCCAGCGGCCCAAAGGTCCTTTCTTGTTACCCTGCAGCAAAAGAACAACTTAGAGCAGCTCCTTAGCTGCACAGTGGGACAAGAGATCCCACCCAGGCACACAGCAGGTCAGCAAACCCACAAACACACTCAGCACCCAGCTCCAGGGCATTCAGCCCCTCCACACAAGCCTGCTTCTCGCCAGTAGGATCCTCTGGGCCTGCACTGATGCCCAGTTCTCTGGTTGGTCCCAACATACTTGATCCATTTTGCTGTAGTCCACCTCTTCATCACTGTCCACAGCCATATCATCCATTCTGTAAAATGAAAAGCAAGGAAAGGGCTCGGAGTGGGTCCATGGGACACGGATCAGGACCTTGAAGCCAGGTCTCTCATGGCCTCAGACTGAGCACACTCAGTTCCTGGACCAGAGAGAAGTTTCTCAATTGCAAGCCCTGCATGTGAGCTGTACCAGAGGGCATCCAAGACTGCAAATGCTCCTAAGGTGACTCTGCAGGCTGAAAGCTGTTCCCCTTTATGGCCAGAGCTCAATGAGCATGTGAATGACCAGGGAACCCAGCAGGCTCCCAGCCACCTCCACCCTCCCCGAGCACTGAGGGCAGCAAACTCCAGGCAGGCATTTACAGCAGAGGCCAGCTAAGAAAAGGCCACTTCTGCCAGAACCAAAGGCACGAAGATAATTTCAACAGTAAGCTGCAACATTATTACAAAGCCAGGCCTGCTCCTCCCAGCGAGCTGTGAGGCTCATGTTGAAGCCCTTGCTGCCAGAGAACAGCAGCCCCTCAGCATCCCCTGCTCCCAACCCACAGCCTCTTGCTGCCCCCTTACGTGGCAGGGTAGCACTCGGCATAGCTGTTTGACATGCCGAAGAAGTCTCCCAGCTGCTTCTTGTCTTCTGGCTTCTTCAATGTGACAACAGTCAAGGAAAGCACCACCATGAAGCCTTACAGCTACAGGCTGAGCACAGCCAGCCCAAGAGCCATGTCCTGCCCCAACAGAACCCAACTGGAGGCTGCAGAGCTTGTATTTGGCATATGAGCAGTAAGGTTTGGGTGGCGTTTCTCTGCTACAGGAAGAAGAGCCCTCCCCAGTAAGGAAGACAGCCACACAGCCATGCTGGGCAAGGCCAGGCTGGCACGGACAGTAAAGGATATGTCTCTGCTCCTTCCCAGCCAGTGGCTCCAGCAAACTTCTCGTTGATGGACTTGATGAGCTCCTTGGCTGAGCTGGGTCCTGGGTAGGGAGAGCAGCAGGCTGAGTTCTGGGGAGGAAGAGCTCACCACAACACATATGGGGCTGGGCAGAGCCCACTTCTGCATGACAGACTCACTGGGATGGGGTAAGAGGCAGGATCAGGCTGCATATGAGGTAGAGGAGAAGCAGCCAGGAGAACAGTGAGGAGCAGGCAGTTTGAGCACAGACAGACGTGGGCTGGTCCAAGGACACCCCAAATCCTCCCCAGCCACAGCCAGCATAGGGTTGTTTGAGCTGGGCTGCTGCCAGGGAAGGATCTGCACAGGCCCTTAACCCGGGCTGGCATGCAGTAGCCTGCAGGGACGAGACTGTTCATCCCAAAACCCTCATAGTGGGCAATTCCCTCCCCCACAGTTGTCTCTGGGAAAACAGGAAGCTCGGGCAGACAGAGACCCAAACAGAAACCTGCAACCCTGTATAGCCTCAAACAGCCTTATTCAAACACCCACATCACCCAACTCACCTTTGTCGATGTCTGTGGGCTGCAAAGGAAAGGGAGACACATGTCACCCAGAGGGTTGAAAGCAGGCAAGTGACAGCATTGCATGACTTGGGATCTCTGCTTTAAGACTCTGTGGCAAGCACAGAGAGCTGAACCATGAAAGCACTTGACTTGTGCTAGTCCTGCCTTACTGAAGGAGAGAAGCACCCAGCTACCCACCAGCCCCTGACTGGACAGAGCTCAGCAAGAGCTGAACACTGTCACGTGTGGGAGCATGACCAGACACACCCGAAGGCATCAGGGACCCCCCAACCCCGCAGCTGCACTGCCCAGAGTCCAGGATCAGGTGGGACAGTCCAGGCTTCCCAAGCAGAGGCTCACCTCATCGTCAGCCTTGGGCTTCTCAAAGTAGCTGTGCCTCTTCTTTTCCTCCTCCCGCTCCCGATCCCGCTCCCGGTCCCGCTCGCGCTCCCGGTCCCGATCTCGTTCTCGGTCCCTGTCCCGCTCCCGGTCCCTGTCGCGCTCTCTCTCGCGGTACCTCTCCCGCTCCTTCTCCCGGGGCATCTTCGCAGTGGAGGGCACATAATCCCCAATGTCTTCAAAAATGCTAGAAGTGGAAAAGAGCCAGCAGTTATGGGTGCTGCACGAGAGGAGGCCGCAACCACCTCCGATTGAATGGAGCCTCATAGAGGAGCCACAGCACCAAGAGCTACAGACACCCACTAGAATTGCCTTCTACATCTGTCACAGGTACTGCTGCATTTCTGCTCTGTTCTACAGCCTGGACCTGCTTCTTGTGGACAGGACAACAGAAAGCTATTGTCTGCTTCAAGCCTGAAATCATTAAACAGAGCTTGCCTCCAGCCTTGTCCTACCAACTGCAGGTCCAAAGAGGCAGCCCACTCCACAAACAGCCCTCTCCATATGTGGCTGGCCAGAAAGACATTCCTTAAGGCAGACAGCTGTGACCCCACATCCTGGGGCAGGGAGGAACTTACTTCATATCAGCTTCAGGGGGCTTCTTCTCATCCAGCTTCCCTGCAAGGACACAACAGCAGTGAGGAACATCACCCAACCCAGCCCTGCACTGTTTCCCTGTCCCCAGTCTGGTTTCCAAGCCCCAAGAGTGGCAGGCTGGGAGGATGTCCCTACTTCATCTTCAGTTACCACAGCATCTCTAGCCCTTTCAGGAAGACATTTTGTCCCTCCTCAAAACAGGGGACACTTCCCCAAGGAACTGGGCCTTAACCAGGAAGAGAAGAGCAGCATGAGGCTTCCTAACAGCTAGAATGTCTCAGCTGCCACAGAGCAGCCTGTCCTTCAGGACACAGGGCTTGGGGAGCCTTAGGAAATCACTGTCCTCTGAGTCCACCACCTCATGGCAAAGGAGAAGGCAGCAAACCAAAGTGCTCTCTCAGGATATGATTCAAGCATTGAGTCCTGCTACTTGGTTCCCTTCAGCTCCTACCTTTGTCTTTCTTCTTGAGCTTCTTGTTGCGGGTCCCTTGCCTGAGATAGGAGAGGATCTGTGTCAGTTTGCTGATGACAATGTCATTGGTGGTCAGCGTGGTCTGTGCCTGAAAGAGAAATCCCCAAGGATCCATCTGACTCTCTTGACAGACAGCCTCTCCTGGCAAGACCTGCTGTGGCCAGTTGAGGCCCAGGACGGTGGCTGGGTACCTCCATGGTGGGGCAGTCAGCCTTGCTGCGGATCAGTGTGGTGGGGATATCGGTGTCTGCATACTCATCATCCAGATCGACCACATAGGCCATCCTGCCCGGCAGGAACAGCTCGTTCCGCTCATAGGCCTTGTTCTTGAACAGGATGCGGTAGATGTTGCGACCTGGAGGGGAGGGAAAGGTGTGAGAGAGCAATGAAAGCAATGGACAAGCCCGTAGTGAAGCATATTTACTTTATCAGAAACATCAGAATCACATCCTAAGAGATATGTTTCCTTCAGCCCTCAAATTCAGGACATCTACACATCAACCTGCCCCCCTCCAGTGACTAAAGGTTTTCATTCACCCTCCAGGATTTCTCCCACATTCACAGCACAAGGTGGAGGGAACAGCCACATCCACACAGTCTTACCCAGCCGGGTCTTAAATTCAATCTTATTCTCAGGATCTTCATCTTTCCTGATCAGAGACAGAACAGAAACAGAAGTATTATGTTAACCACATGCCTCCTCCGCATCCTCCTCTCCAGGAGGCAGCTGTACTCAGGAGTTCAAATCCTTGATCACTCACTTAGTTTCTTTCTGGGGCTTCTCCATCATTTCCTCCTCTTCCTTCTCCTTGCTGGCAATCTCAGCCCGTACCTGGCCATAGAATAAATCCATGTCCCTGTTGCCCATCAGAACCAGTAACCCCACTTCCACCAGCTCCCCAGCCCTTCTGAGATCTTTCCCAGAAACAGAAATCCACACTGACAAGATGGAAACACCTGTAAGTGGGAACAACTACCCTCTGTTCATGGGGGTGGACAGGGCAGAAGAGTAGCAGCACAGTGGTACCAGCGCTCACCTTCTGCAGAAGTGCGAAGTCCAGACCCTTCACCAAGTGGGTGTGCTCCATGTCACCACCCAAGAACTTGGACTCCTGGATCAACTGTCTTCTCTTCTCCGCAGCGGATTTATCCCTGTGTGACACAAATGGAGCCAGTTATGAGACCAGCCCCTCCGGAGCAGGGTGGCAAGACAAGGCCATGCCACGGGCTCACGTACGCCTCTGCTGTTGGCCCCACAGCCCTGTAGTTGGCAGTTGTGCTGATCAGCTCCGTCTCCTCGTAGTCCTTGTTCACCCCATCCCTCCTCTCCTTGGCTCGATCCCTATACTTCTCAGCCAGCTCCCTCTCGCGCTCGATCTCCTGCTGGCGCAGCTTGGCGTAATAGCTGGGGTAGGACAAAGAGCTCAGGGTTAGTGACATGTTCATGCTTCTGATGCGCCCATCAGGTAACAGCCCCTGAGGCTCCACAGATGCTTATCCTGCTCCCAACCCCTTCCTCAGAACCTTCCCAAAGCACCATGGGACACAACATGCCTGGAAGACACCAGACAAGCTGAAATTGCTGTACTGAGCCTAACTGAAAAGGAAGACAGTCTTCCCTTCCAAAGGGAAGGGGTTAAAAGCAGTCCAGCTGTACAGATGTCCCCCAAAAACACTGCCGCCAGTGCAGATGTCCCACCACTGCCCTGCCAGACACCTGCAGAGCCACTTCTGCTTCTTCCGGATGCAAAGCTCCATCCCCATCCTGCTGCATCCCACATCTGCTCCCACAGGCAGTGACAGACCCTCAGTCTGAGTGATTCTCACTCTGCCTGGCTCCAAACCCCAAAGTAATCCAGGCTACTCAGGGTCTTCTTTGGTAGCCCAAAAGCTCAGAAGCTGCTCCCACGGGAGGGACAAGACCCAATGAACTGCTTTCCCCATTTACCTTTTCTTCTTCCTCCTGCGAGCAGCAGGGTCTTCATCTTCATTGTACTCCCGGGGCATCCTGGAAAAGGGTGAGAAACCACAGGTACAGCCTGCAGAGCCAAACACATGCAACTACACAACAGTCCCTGACACAGCAGGGCACTGAGATGCTCAAAGATGGGAACAGTCCAGTCCTACTTCTCCCTAATTCCACTCTGTCAGCAGGGAGAGGAGGGGAAAGCACTGATTTTCACCAAACAAAACCTAAATCTGCCTCCTGCATAAAGCATCTTTACAGCTAGGTAAGACTCCTCTGTTATTTATAGCACTCCTGACCCTCCCGTTTCTCTACTTAACATACAGGTTGCAGGGACCCAAGCACAGAGCAAGGGTGAGGTCTGCTCCTCAGATTCATTAGCAAAAGTCCCTTTAAATACTTCACTGCAGAGTGCAGGGAGAAGAGAGTCACACTGGGACGGAGCCCAGAGGGAAACTTTGTCCTGCAGTCCTGTGGAACAGTCCTACTCACTCATGGTGGCGAGATTTGGATGGTGGCGCAGATGTTGGCGCAGCCCGCGGGGTCATGAGAAGCTTTCTGAAGTCTTCATTGGTCAGCTTGGACCTGCAAGGAAGAGAGGACACAGAAAGAGTCACCCCCAGGGAGCTACAACAGCCTCAGAGGCAGAGGGTTTGTGATGGAGTCAGCCACGGGTCCCACGGAGGGAGCCCAAAGGCTGCACTGCAGCAGT
>NW_009941665.1:42112-58826 GCF_000696875.1 Nestor notabilis | reverse complement strand
TATATATATATACTGACGGACAGAGTGGAAAATAGGAGAAGATAGATAAGAACAAAGTGTATTCTAAAGATGTATGTCCATTAATTTGCTAAGAGACTGCAAGGATAGGTGACAAGACCACTGCTACCATGCCAGGGCCCCAAGGCTCTGCAAAATGTTTGTGCTTTTTTGGTTGATTTTTGTTTGGTTTTTTTTTTTCCCTGTCTGTTGCAGACATACATTTTTCTTCAGTTTCAGCATAGATTTTAGCAAGAAACTGAAGTGCAAAGAAGATAGAAGAATGGCAAAGTTGAAACACAGAAGGTTGAGATGGCAATAGAAAAAAATGCTACTAGAAAGAAGGCTGGGTTTCTCTTTCTTTTCAGAGAATATACTGAAAGAAACTCTGTTATTTGGCTACTCCTCATAGTTTATTCTAAGCAGAGTATCTCTATTGACCAAGGAAGGGGGGAAAAAGAGGCAAAAAAAATATCACTGTTACCTTGGGGTGGTAATGTTGACTAAAGTTCCCTAAAATGTAAGAGTAAGACATAAGCTGCCAATGTTTTTTGGTGTCGTGTCACCTCCCCAAAGCCCCAAAAAAGAATTCTCTATCAAAATAGCTACCCAGCTTCTCTCTCAGAACTATCCATCAGAATAATAGTGTAAAAATGCACACAGTAGTGTAAATGTGCACACTCATCCCATAACACCATTGTGGTCTGGTTGCTCTACCAGTCCTGTAACCTTGCCTGGACACATGAGCATGTATTCATCAATCCTAGTTCAGTGAGTTCCCATCTTTTTTGTGTGCTTGACCCAATTTTTTCTGTATTTTATTTCAAGAACAACTTGACTCCTAGCACGTAATTTTACAAAGTGGATGTTGGAGTCATGATTGTTCTTTTTTGAAAACAAAAGGTCTTCTATTGACTCCTATTAAATAAAGTTAGGCCCAAATTTCATGTATTTGAAAATTACAAATCATTGTGATTATTCCAGTGACTGATTGTTCTCATTGTGAAAAATTTTTCTCCAGTGTCAACTCAGAATCTCCCCAGGAGTAACTTGTACCCATTACCCCTTGTCTTTTCCATAGGACTCCCTGTAAAATCTGAATCTCTGTCTTCTTTGCATCTATCCTTTAAACATTGGAACATGGTGATAAGTTATCCTTTAAGCTTTCTTTTCTCAAGGCTGAACAAACCCAGTTCTCTCAGCCTTTCCTCTTCTCTGGACCATCTCCAGCCTGTCCACATCTTTTTTATAGAGTGGGGGCCAAAACTGAACACAGTATTCCATGTGTGGCCTGACAAGTGTTGAGTAGAGTGGGATAATGACTTTATTTCTGATGATTAGGCCCTCGTTGAGGTAACCCATCATCCTGTTGGCTTTCTTTGCCTCAGCAGTACACTGTCTACTCATATTGAGCTTGTTGTCCAACAGGTTCCCAGGTCCCTTTCCATAGAGCTGCTCACCAGCCAAGTAGGTCCTAGACTGTCCTGCACTCCTGGATTGTTTTTCCAGGTGCAAGACCTTACATTTGTCTTTCCTGAACTTTGTAAAGTTCTTGTTAGCCCACTCTTCCAACCTATCCAGGTCATCCTGCAGGGTGGCTCTTCTTTACAAAGTGTTTAATTCCCCACTCAGTTTGGTGTTACCGGCAAACTTCCAGGGTGGACCTGATCCCGTCTTCCAGATCAGGGATTAAACAGCATTGGGCCCAGTATTGATTCCTGGAGGTGCCCACTTGTGCCAGGTTCCCAGTTTGAAAAGGAGCTATTTACCACCACCCTCTGGGTATGCCTATCAGCCAGTTCCCAACCCACTGCACAGATGATTTGTCTAGACTGCAATTCATGTTTCCCTATGAGGACCTGTGGAAAACTGTATCGAAAGCCTTGGAGAAATCCAATTAGGCAATATCCACCATTCACCCAACATCAGCTAAACAGGTTACTTTGTCATAGGAGATGATCAAGTCTGTCACGTATGATTTGCTTTTGGTGAATCTGTGCTGACTTTTCCCAATCACGTGCTTCATTTGACTTGTGATAACCCTCAGAAGGATTAGTTCCATAACTTTCCCAGGGGCTGAAGTAATTCTGATGGGCCTATAATTTCCTGGATCCTCCTTTAAGTCCTTCTTTAAAATGGGGGTGAGATTAGCCTTCTTCCAGCCTTCTTCCGTGTAGTTCTCAATAGGTATTCATCTGCTTTTCCATCTCTGATACACTTGGTTTTGAGCAGACTCAGAAGCTTGCAACTAAGCCGAGGGTGCCTCTTGCTCCTTCCCTTCCCTTTAAAGGGGATGAACTATTCTTGTGCTTCCAGGATAGCATTCTTGAAGATGTCCCAACACTAGCTGACTCCTTTATCTTCCATAGAAGCTTCCCACAGAATCCCTTCGAGCTGAGTTCTGAGTAAGCTGAAGTTTGCTTTTCTAAAATGTAAGACCTTTGTCCTAGTATTGACCTTCAGGGTGCTCAAGAGGTTCCCAGAATCCACAATATCATGATCAGTGCAGCCAAGGCTATCACTAGCCAAAATATTACAAAGTAGGTTTTCTTTGTTTGTGAGTAGAAAGTCCAACAGTGCCTCATTCCTTCTTGGCATATCTAACATTTGTATGAGGAAGCAGTTCTTGTGCACTGCAGGAACTTGACGGATTACATGAACTGCTGTATTGTTCTTCCAAAAAACGTCTGGGTAATTGAAGTCACCCATAAGAAGCAGGTTCTATTGACCCAAAGCTTTCTTCAGTGATCCAAATATTGCTTCATTGGCCTTATCATCTTGGTTTGGAATTTGGTAGCATTTGGCTATTTTAAGATCCCCCTTGGAGATGACCCCTCTGATCCTGATCCAGAGGCATTTGAAAAGGCTTCTACAATCCCCATAGTTGATTTCTCTACATTGAAAGTCTCCTTAACATAGAGCATGACTCCTTCTCTTCTTCCCTGCCTGTCATCACAAAAAAGCCTGTAGCCATCCATTGCAATCCTGCAGTCATGTGAGTTGTCCCACCATGTTTCAGTTATTCCTATGATAGCAAAACTTTCTGACTGGGTGTGGAGCTCCAGTTCCTCTTGTTTGTTCCTCAGGCTGTGTGCATTGGTATATATGCACTTGAGGTGGTTGGTCTTCTGGTTTTCAGATTGGGAGCTAGCTAAGAAACATTTGTTGCTCCTCTGGTTGACTTGGCTTACTCCCCACTTGGTTGCAATGGTGTGAGCATTGCCACTTTGGACCCCCCAGTTTAAAGATCATCTCACCAAGCTGGAAAGATTCCTCTACCATCCATCATAAGATGGGTGAAAATATAATACTATCTTTTCCGCTCTTTGACATGGAGACCAAGCTGAATTTGCCCCCATATAATACTTACTATGTGTGTAAAACATATAACTGAAGGCTGCATGCTCAAATACAGAAGAGAAAAGCAGAAAAAAAAGAAAATATATGTACCTAAAAATATCTCCTTTGAGTTCATATATTTTTAAACATCACACTTAGTAATAAAACAAGGATTTTCATTTTACTTGTCTCCTAATCAGCTATAAGAAGCAACTCCCAGAAGCTTTTGTGTTGATGTTCAAAGGCTTTGTAGGCTGCTAAAGCTGCACATCCTTCTATAGAAGACAGGAATTATTTGCCTTACAAGCCAAGATTTTGCTGTTGCCAACTGGGGCTATCTGTACAGTTGCTGTATGAGATGTCTGTAATAAAATTTTACTTGCCTACAGGGACAGTTGAACCACAGGTTTCCATCCTTCTCCTGTTCCTGTTGATGTGTGTGTGATCTCTAGTGCACCTTTTTTTTGCTGACATGAGCATAGCTTACCAAAGAATTATTTTCAGTAAGTATTTTAGAGCAGGCTAAAATGGTTTCTACCTCAATATTTCTATAAAATTGAATTCTAGGCTTCTGAGTGACACCAAAGAAAACAAATCAATTTTGTTTCAGTGAATCAAATAAGTGAAATACACTAATTCATATGAAACCTAAATAGTGGCAACTAAGGTTTCCCACACCTTAAACTCACCTTAATTTGCTTCTGAGGGAAGACTTCACAGCAGCAGTTTTAGAAGATGCACAGCTGGAATGTGAGGGTAATTTCATTTGACTGGTGAAATAAGCAGCACTGATGCATTTTTTCAGTGGAATAGTATAGGGGCAGATTCTAACCATAATGAGGCTATCTATCTCACTCAAAATCTACAAATATCCTAAAAAAGAAAAAAAAAGCATTCTTGTTCATGATTTGCTGCACTGCAATTAAAATCAAAGTCATGCTTGGAGTTTATAGATTGAACAATAAGCTATTGGAAGCCAGTTTTCACTTACCAAAATGGCCCCAAAACTGTGTTGGGATGGAAGATAGGATGCATTTTGCGACAACTCTATTAAATAGTTTGCACAATTTCTTAGTTTGCAAGAAAATCTATACAGATGACATATTGCACACTATTTTTAATTTTAGGTAGATGGAATGATAATGACTTACATGTATAAACACACTTTTAATCCAGAAGGACTAAAAATGGGTTCACTAAAATGAACATATAAAATAGTCTCTCAGACTGCAGACACATAGTTACATCTGTATTACAAATTCAGTAAATGCTTAGCAACACACAGCACAACAACAAAACTGCATAGTGGGGAGTAGAGAATTTCAATGTATGTAACCGAAAAAAACTGTAACAGTTAATCTGGTTTGAATGTAATTACTTACACTGGAATTTTCCTGGGTTCTTGTACAGCCCTCACCAATATAATGTGTGAGTATATTGCCGATCATTAGCTGATGTGGCTAGCAGTTGTCACATTTTATTCTCACTCCTTCAAGTGGAAAATTATCTGAAGTTTTTTGATCTAGGAAGGTGCATATACTTATATAGTTCATGCCTGAGATACTATGGCTATTTGTGATTGAAAGTAAGATCAAGCAAACTTTTACTGGATTTGAAATGGTAGCTGCTGAAATCTGTGTAATGATCTTCTGCACTTTGAGAGGGGGCCACAGATGGCTTTACTCAAACATATTGTGTTCCAGAGTATAACTGCTGTTTTGTTTGCTTGTTCATTTGGCTCTGGGTTTGTGTTTGTTTGGGGTGTGTGTGTGTGTGTTGTTTTTAAGTACTGTTCCCTTATTTACAGTAGCGTATGAGTTTCACTGTGCAATAACACAATAAGCTTCACTGCTATTTACTTCATAGAAACATATGAACTATGGATAATCACAGGGGTTAGTAGAATTTAGCAATGCTATCAAGTTTTCAGTAAAACAGAATAATAAAAAAGCAATTGAATGTCTGTATATTACTATATTTCTTATTTTTAGGTTCACATTAGGATGTCCTCTACACATCTAAGAGTTTTTGAGGACACTTTTATATTCAACCATGTTGACTTCCACTGCTTTTATGACTAACAAAAAACCAGAAATTACTGGCATTGAATGGTGAATTGTAAGAATTTCCTTGATGTATATGGCCAGAAGATTTCTTTTTTTTTATTTCATCTTTAGTTGATAGATATTTGTGACTCCAGAATCTATCAGGAAATATGAGATTAATTATTACCTTTTCTTCCATAACATAGTAATTTGAGAATATGTTGAGGAAGCACTGGAAAAGAAAATGAGAATTTGGAGGTATGCTGGAGGATACAAAGGAATATCAGACAGATCTTGAGAGAAAGATTCAAGAAATAGATTTAATGAGATAAACGGAGGAACATGAGGAGAAAAAGATCTCATTAATCTCTCATGTTTTTCTCTCTTTACAGATTGAGCACTAAAACAGAAATAATGCAGCTGGTTTGAGATCAGCAGTTTTGCTGCAAATAAAAGTCTGAGAAAACAGATCAATGAGCACCAGTGTTACAGGGAAAAGAATGCAGATTCTTCCTTAACTCAGCCTTTCAAACCATTCCAGTCTACCATGATTACTCTTGAAAGGGTAAGAGAGGCAAGACTCCCAGCCCCACAAATCATTTAGGAAAGTCAGCTATATTAAATTTAGAAAGGAAGAAAAAGCCCCCCAACACCTTCCAGTGTTACAGAAATTCTGCTCCATCCAATCAAATCCATGCTGATTTACAATATTCTGGCTTTAGGATGAGGTCCTGCACACTGCTATGAAGTTGGCTATTTGGTGGTATGTACATAAGGGAGGAATTTTTAAACTTTACATTAAAAAAAAACAAACAAAACCCACAGGAAATTTTCATTACTTTTTATATAATAGAACAATAGAGGTAAACATAAAAGACAATTTCTTTAATATCACATTTGAAATTTACATATCTATTTAGAAGTTTTTGTCTTTAATAGCAATTCAAAGGTCAACTAGAAACTATGTATGGATATATGCATTCTGACAGTATGTCTAAAATGTTGATGTCTACTCTACTATTACCTTGCAAAATGGATTGTGATGTCCTTCAGAACTGGTCACCCCTCTTTTCTTCCCCTGCTCTGCAGTTACCCAGGGAGTCATCCAGACCTTAAGATGCTTTTCAAAGTCAAGGCTGCTCTGCTCTGAACCCAAGTTCCATGATGCTGTTGACAGCCAAAGGTCTGTGTTGGTTAGCATGTTTGGAGGATGGCTGGTTACTATGGCACAGTCTGAACTGGCTCTAACAGGCCCGATAAGAGATGTGATGTGATTCTTGAAATAGCTCCTCTCCCTCTGTGTTGCTACTGTTGGAACATCTATAGCTGCAGTAGCCCTGACATATTGATTTTGAGCAACAAGCCTTCAATGGTCCTTTCTATTTGCCCTTTGACAGACTACATCCATTGTTCTCAATTTCAGTAACCTTCAGGAATCTTTATCCTTTTACTGTGCATGTAAGCTCACACTTTATGCTACTGAGATGTGTTATTTTGTATATTTTCTCTTTAATGCTCTCCAAAGTTGTGTTTCATCCATTTCTAAGTGAGGAGGCACATGTACAGATTGTGACTGTGAACTGGGTTTTGATGTGAAATACAGTATAGACCTAGCCTAGACAAAGAGTAAGGTCCCTTTTGAATGAATATTGCAAAGATGTATCTGTATGGCCTCATGGAAGGAAGGCAAGAAAAGAACAACGTTGCGTAGAAAATGTATGTAGAAAAATGTCCAAAAGCCAAGAAATTAATGAAATTGTATGACATAAATAAAATTAATTCTGAGAAATTTTAGATTTTTATGTAGACTTTCAGCAAGAAATGCACTATTTCTCTAGTAATTAAAACATACCAATCTTTGAAATTAAGGTAGTTCACTGAAAAATGGGCTTAAATTGTTGGTCCCCAGAGGAATTTTCTAAAAAGAGCTGTAGCAACTAAAAACCACTGAACTGAATGAGGCTCTGAGACTGAGCAGAGAACTACAATCAGGCTGTGGCAGCCCCATTGTATCAAATTTGATTCAAAGCATTGAAATGTTTGGCTTGTTTTTTGTTTTTCAGTTTTTTTTTTGCTTGTCCTCAGTTTCATGTATCTTCTCTGTAGACATTTGAATGAACACAAATATGTCATTTATTTCAGTCTGAGGGACGCAAGAGACAGTTGCTTCAGTGATGCTCTGTTTTATTCTTAAAAAAATAACTGTCTGATGCAGGTTCTCATCTGGCATGTATATTTTCATTCTTAGGTGGATATGAAGGTGTTATCACACTCATCCTCTCCTTTCTTCTTTGTATCGATCTTTACAACAGACAGAAAGTCTTAACCTTTGGAATTTATCACAATGGCTTTTCTTGCCAATTCTAGTGGGTTGAGCTCTTTGTATCTGCATTGAGATCTTTCCTATCTTCTTGCTTTTCTCACATTTCAAGAAATCTGTCTAGTTGCAAAACTCTTGTTAGAAGGCATATATCAATGTTTTGTGGTTTCCAACCTGCTTGAAAAAGAAGTGTCTTCCTGCACTAGGAATTAAAATTATGTCTCAAAGGAAAATAACTCTTCTTCAGAAAACCTCTGCCTGAAGAAAGATGATTATCTCTGACCTGATCCCTTACTCCCATCCCATTTACTGATTTTCTTCTCTCTTCAGATTTCAGATTTGATAACATTGCTGCCAGAACATTTAGTTTTATTTAAATGCAATGACATAAACATTGCTAATCTGGTTTCCTTTCATTCATTTGTGCACTTGCTGTCAACAATGGTTTTATCAGCCATCAAAATCTAATTGAAATGGCAGTGCTGCATGTAGTCATCCAATAATTATGAAATAAATAGTCTGAAAATTCAAAAGTGCTTGAAAAAACAGCCCCTAAAGTAACATAAACAGGAAAAAAGTAATTAAAGAGCTCCTTTTGTGTTTTTTAATTTTTTTTTAAGTGCATATTTATCTGAAGACAACACTTCTAGGCTCCAGAGGTAGATTATTATGTGTTGTTCGTCTATTACAAAAAGACTGACTGGATGAGTTAATATGGAAAATTGTTCTAGTAAATAGTACAAAAAAAGCACTTTATCATTGCACCACCAAAACATGCTTTGCTTTCTCTTTGGAGAACTCCTGTGGTAATACACACATGACAGTTAATCATAGATTATAAAAAGCAGTGCCCTTTATTATCTAAACACCAAATCTTTAGAGGCTTGCAAATATAACAGCTTGTTCAGTGATTGTAGAAATGTGATGTCAGAAGGCTGTTCTGCACCTTATTTGAAATCTCATCATGAATCTATATATTCCACACCCTACCTTAAGAAAATCAGGGCTGCATCTTGTCCACAGACTACAGAGTTTTGCCTTAGTGGAAACCATATAGCAGTAGTGTATTTAAACTTTTGAAGGAAAGGGTAGCAGAGCTCTCAAAATAAGTGCTGGTCATGAATGTATATATATAGTGCTGTGATGGGTTGGCATAGCAACTATTTCTTAGAACTCTGTTGCTGCCTAAGTAAACAGCTAAAGCACTGAGCATGTCTCTGCTAAGCTGTGTCTGTCTGTAGTACAAGCATGGGTTGTATATGAACATTTTCTTCCATAGATGGGGATATTTTAGCCGTGCTCACTTATACTGCCATTGTTGTCAGTGTTTTTATCACAAACACTAATTTTCTTACTGCTTTTGTGTTGTGTTTGAGCAGAAGATTCTAATTCAAGGGTTTTCTTTTCAATCCAGAACAAAGCTTGGCATAAATAGTCTCAGCCTAGCCACTTTTTTATTCACTTGCTTTGTGTAATTTTTTAGTATCATATTTTTCAGAATTCCAACAAAAGCTAAATGTGAACATAAATTAGTCATGGCAATCACTTAAATGAGCAACATACCAGATTGCAGATATCAAGAAAGGTTAGTCCATAATTCAGTCTTTTTATGTGTATTTGTGGTAATTTTCATTCAATGTTTTACCCTAATACGTATTTTAAATGGCTATCATTTAACCTGTCAGTCTTTCATAACTGCAAAACATGCACTCTATATGTATATTGTCTGATCTTGAAAAACAAACAAAACTTGTGATCCTTTAAATAAAGATTAATTTATAAATCGTTTGTAATAACTTTACAAAATGATTCTTTGAAATGGTTAATTATTTATAATAAAATCTACCTGAGTCATATGTGTCTTAGAATCAGTTAAAACACCTAACAAAATGGTTATAATTACCTGCAGCAGATGGTACTAATGTCCATAATATACTGGCAAACTATTAATAGATACTTTGTAGATGGCAATAATCTCTTCATTAGAAGTTATTATTGATATATACAAGCTCTATACTATTCCGTTAAATTCTCTAAAAAATTATTAACTATTTTAGTTAATAAACCTCTACAAACTATTTATCCATTTTTAATGAATGAAAGAATGTTGCAATTAGTGAATTCTAAGTGCCTGATTCCCCGAGTGGCATGTTAGATTCTCTTTGATGTGGTTTCCCTGAATATTTTTCTCTGTATGTTTCTTCCTAGCAAGCTTGACAACTCATGCCATCAAGGCTCTATAACACACTTTCCTTCTTCGTCCTTTATTTGTTTCCTTCTTAGGAACCTATTATGGGTCCTCTTTTCCTTCTACTGATTAGAAAAATGCAATGCATGGGGGAAAGCCCTCCTCTCCCACCTGAGAGCATGTGGACACAGTGGATGGCAGGGAACCAAAATTGCTCTGCTCTTGTTCTGATGTATTTAGATACAAGATGTCCTGGGTTCAGCTACAGCAGTTGTTTTTTCTCCTTCTTAGTAGCTGGTGCAGTGCTGTGGTTTTGACTTTCAGCCTGGGAACAACTCTGATAACACCGATGGTTTTAGTTGTTGCTAAGTAATGTTTACTCTGACCAAGGACTTTCTCAGTCTCATGCTCTGCCAGGGAGGAGGGGAAGCCGGGAGGAAGCAGAGACAGGACATCTGACCTAAACTGGCCAAAGGGGTATTCCATACCACAGCACGTCATGCCCAGTATAGAAACTGGGGGGAGTTACCCGGAAGGCCCAGATCGCTGCTCGGGTCGGGCTGGGTATCGGTCGTCGGGTGGTGAGCGGTTGTGTCCTTTTCCCTTGTTATTCCTCTTATCATTATTATTGGTAGCAGTAGTGGTTTGTATTATACCTTTGTTACTGGAGTGCTGTTATCTCAACCCGTGGGAGTTACATTCCTCCGATTCTCCTCCCCGTCCCTCTGTGAGCGTGGTTCTGAGTTACCGGCTGGGCTTAAACCAGGACACAATGCCTGTTAAAATACTTCACTACAGTGTTGATAGTGATTATGTTATTGTCTTGAGGAGGGATTTGTCTCACTTCACATTAGTTATCCCTGGTCTCCTTCAGTAGACTGCCTCAGAAGTCAGCAGAGAGAAATAAGCATCTCTTAATAGGCATATGATATCTTAAGAGAGGTGCCTTAGTAGGTGTGATGAGTCATCCTCTGGAAGGGCTTAGCTCTCAAGCTTCTGCTCACTACAGAAAGAAGCTGGCAACATGCTTTGGCTGAATACTAAATTTTAGATAACTGAAATTAAGTGACATGATTGATGTCAGTAGCGTGGGATTCAGCTCGAGGTTGAAATATCTAGATTTAGTTGTAATATATCTATACATCTAAATGTGTACAAAGTATCTAAACTATACCACATTTGGCAATGGCCTGTCAATACATTGGTCTGGAGTCTGGAGAGTAGTTATCCTCTGTAGTCTGATGTAGTTGGTCGGCTGAGCAGTCCTAAGGACTTCATTTGCTGTGCTGGCTATCTTTCCACTGAATGTAATAGGATCTTATGCGTTTAAATCACATGTGGATGCTTATATTTGTAGACAACACTATTTAGAGAGTATGAATTTTGCCACTGATGCCCAAATAGCACACTACAATGAACAACTTATCTATGTTGGCGTGCAAACAAAACGCCTAGTTGTAATTATGACTTTGGGCTGTTCCAGAGCCTGTTGTTGGGATTTTGTGTAATTTCATTGCCTTTTATCAACTATTGTCATTAGAATTAAAACCTTTGTCAGGAATGGTGTCCTATAGCCTAGCTTCTGTTTCATCATGGGTTTCATAGAGACCTCAAAGCTACCCCTGGGGTCCCAAATACCTTGGCTTAGTGCAGGTATGTTGCGGATAAAGCAATACCACTGCATTGTGGATGAATGGAACACTATTCCTGTGTGGCTTCAGTGCATACCTGAAAGAATTTCTTTTTACTTACCTTGGGTTTATGATTAATTTGACTTTATGTATAATGCTATCTTGGATTCTCAGCTCATCTGGACAGTTCCAGTATTCTTGGGAAGCAGACAAGGCTTCTGACATAGCACCTGGCTGTCCTGACCGAGTGTGACAGAATGATAGATGCAAGCACTTGTAAGTCTGTCTTGTATCATTTGTTCTTAGATATGTTGTAGCCCCTACCTTGAAACTGGCACATAACAGACTTAGCTGATGCTTCTGTCTTTCTGCATTTTCTGCATTAATATCAGGCTAGAATTTTCACGTTCTTGTTAAATTGCTGTGGCTGTGCACTGCAAGGCTGCTCTGGATAAGAAATCAGCAATGTATTTGTCAGTCTCTTTCATGCTTACACTTTGCAGTTTCAGTAGCACACACTAAAAGCTTTCTGTGACTGACAGTGTTTTTTAAAAAGCACTCCCAAGTGATTTATGGGTACCTTCTACTGGGATAGTTTTCCTGTCTTTGACAATATTGTTCAAATTTTTTGCATGCAAGCACTGCTATAAGAAACTGCTTTTCAATTTTAACTTATTTGTTTGGGTGATTCTAGTAATTCTAGACATGACAACTTCAGGCTGCCTCTTCTGTAAGAGTACTGTCCTGTGTCTCACCTCACTAGCACCACAGTGACAGCAGTTTCTTTATTCACATCTCTGTACTGATAAATTTAGTGGCTATGTTTTATTGAAGTAATTATCATATGACATTTTCTTTCAGCAGTAGCTTCAAGGATTTGTCCCCTTCCCGTAAACGGAAGGGGACAACAAGGTGGTTGTCCCCTTCCAATAAAAGTATTCTACAATTACTAGTAGCCTCTGATTAAGTATCTCAAGTATGGATGTTTCTTGCTTTGTGTTTACTTTCTTAGATTCAAGTGTTGGGAAAAAAGAGGATTGTTATATGTGACCTGTACAGAAGTAAATATTGCTCTTCAGGAAGTCTTTTTGTACTTACACAATTTGTGATTGATTTCCCCTATTCCTATATCATGAAAAGGAAGCTATGATTGAGGTCTGCTCTACCAGCTACCATAGTGTCTCTGTTCAACATCAACTACCATACAGTTGGACTAACTTTCATTCCAGGGAACATCCTCAGCCAATTTGGACACATTATTTGTGCAGAATGTGGTGAGATAGCTACTTTTGCTACTCAGAAATATTTGCCAATATCCATCTTTTGCATTTTGGAATTTGGCACCAGGTTGTTTTCCTGTAGTTTTTAATTTTTGCATTACCAAGTCAGGTAATATTTCATGACTGTAGACATTCGGCAGTGAGCACTTTTTGTGTTTTATTTAAATAGCTTGAGTCTATACAAATGCGCTTCTTGCCTGGCATTTCAATATTTACCACACTGCTTAGCCAACAAGTATGTTCTGTGACTTTCACAAAGATGTCTTTATCTATTATGTGCTTATTTACTCCTCTTCTCTATATGTTCTTTTTCTTCTAATGCACTGGACACTTTGAAAGGCAGGTGCTGTTCCAGTACCTTCCTTCAGCTATCTTCATATATAACATAGAAGAAGCCATTTCAGATTTTCAAAAACATTATGGAACCCTTAGCAGCCAGGTATCACAGTGGGTTGGCCTGCTCTAGGTGTTTGTTTAATTTTGATTAGAGTGTGAATCATTGCTCCCTGCCTGAATTCTACTAAATCTATGAATTAATTTCTTCTATCTGAAAGCATTTGTCCCATGCTAAACAAGATGCTCAAAATTCCAGCATTTATACTTTTCTTTGGTTTTGTGCTTGCAGTTGTTATTGAAAATATTATCATATGATTTTAAAATAGCTTAACCTGATTGCAGGAGGTTTTTTTGCTTATATAATGCTAAAGAAATTACATGCAGTGAACTTGCAATCTGCCTTTAAATTTCCCATATTTTCTACTATCTTGTCTTTGCACTTGATGATAGTCCACACTATGCAAACCGTTTATTTTTGCTAATTTCCACTGCATTAGTGTGATACATATGCAAAAAAATATCCTTTGAATTGATACTTGCTTTTTTTATTTACTGGACTGATTTCTCTTTACTACAACAGTTGTATACGTCATCATATGCAAAGCATTTCCATCATTGAGCTTTCAAGTCTTCCTTGCAATTTTAATATTTCTTCAAGTTACTTTTGTTTGATTATTCTGGGCGGATCTTGGTGTTTCTTCCCTATTTATATGCTTTCTCAATGCTGATCAGGAAATTACTTATCTGTCTGCTCCACTAAAGCTCTGCACTTGCTTGGGCCTAGTCTTTTGGATTGCATGTACCTTTTGCTTTCTGTAGAGATACCTGATTCTGTTGGGATGCCCGACCATTTACATTTAAGCTGTTGTATCTTACATCTCTATTACTGATTGATCACAGGTCAATTTATCTCCTTGTGTTGAGTTGACTCCAGCTGGCAGGTTAAGTCCCCACCCAGTCATTTGCTCACCTCCACCCCCAACGAGATGGGGAAGAGAAACAGAGGGCAAAAGTGCGAAAAATGTGGCTAAAGATAAAGACAGTTTGATAAGTGAAAGGAAGAAAAAACAACAAAGAAAACCACCATGTGATGTAAAGGCAATCACTCATCACCTCCTATGAGCAGTCGATGCTCACTGGAAAAACTCCCTCTCTCCTCAATTTGATTGCTGATCATGACATCATACAGTATGAGGTATCTCCTTGGTCAGTTTAGATCAACTGTGTGGCCTCCCAGCTTCTTGGCCATACCCCAGCTTATTTGCTGAGGGGGTGGTGACAGAGTGAGAAATAGAGGAGACCTTTACATTATGCAAAGACTTTTCAGCAGTAGATAAAACACCAATGCTTTATCAGAGCTGTTTTGGTCACAAATCTAAACCACAGCATGAAGAAATGAACTTTATCCCAATCAGACCCAGGACATTCCTAAAATTTCTACATCACACACCAGCTATCCTGTGCAGTTTAGCAATACACTTTTTTATTTCATCAGTCTTCATTTTAAATTATTGAGAAAATGCATGTAACGTCTTTGTGTCCAGATAAAACTTTTTGAGAGTATTTGCTTGACTGTGTAGGGTTTTCACTGAAATATGTAAATTTCATTAGAGCTTGGGGCATGAACTGAAATTTATAGAATATATTCTTGGGTTTGTCTAAGCTGAGGAGTATAACAGTGCTTCTCAGATCTGGGCCCTGATGAATCTGTCTGCTGCCCTGACATTCCCATTTGGGATGACATCGTCTCCTCCTTCTCCATGCTCTTGCTCCAATATGAAAGAAATCTGAATTTGCAGGATGGACACGGTATGCTTTAGTTTTGTCTTCCAGTTTGAGTAATCAAGGGAAAAAGAGTAGTCTTGGCCTCCAGTCTTGAGACAATTTTAGTTTGCATCTATTTTAAATGGATTACTTTGCAGTTTTCCCTGTATGGAAGATTGCTTGCTTAGAAGAGTTTTTCTCATGCTCATTTCCTTATGCAGCTGAATGTTGACCTTTAATTTCTCCTAGTTTCCTTCTTGTTCTTTTTGTATCTGATTTTAGATATCTGCTGGAATTCATTGCTGATACAAAGTAATCAAGGAGGACAGAAAAAGAGGGGGAAAGAGGTGAAAGGAGCAGAGTGGAAAGGCAATGATGCCTCCAGATCTTATTTCTTCCTTTACTTAAGCAGTTGTTTAATATCAATAACCTCCTGGAACAAGAGTTCTGATCACAGTATAGGGCCAACCTGAAAGAAAATTATTTATCTGAGAAAAAGAAATATGAATCCAAGATCTGGATTCGACAACAATAAAAATAATTCAATAATCTGGACCAATCTGGGTTTGGATTCAATAATAATTGGGTAATAATCTGGATAATACAATAATCTGGATCTGGGTTCAATAACACTAACTTAAGACCTACTATGACTTGCTGGCCTTGCAGCTCACAATCCCTGTCTATGCATTTAACAGTAATTTATCTTACTGTCTTACAGATGTGTTGAAAGTTTTCATTAGTGCTAGTAAATAACATTAATATCCTTGTCTGAAAATTGTGCAGAAACTGTACAGAAATAAAACATTTTTTCATGTATTTTTTACAGCTCAGATTTTTTCAAACAAAGCATTCTCTAGACCATATGATGAAAGTTTGAGTATGTTTCTTGGAAAAGTAAATGCATTGGATACTGAGACCATAAAAGCTTTAATATGCAGGCTTCTTGCCTGTGCATGGTGTATAATACTGATTGTAGATTATTTTGTGATGATAGACTGCAACTTCTCTGAAGGAGGTAGTTTGATGTATGATATTGATACACTGCAGATTAAAATTCCTGTAGTTTCTCCTTAATAATAACAACAGATAAGAATTATTATGATCTATTGCTATCAACAATCTGAAGATTCATTTGTTTGTTTCCTTTTAACAACATACAGAACACAGAAGCACAGGCAAAGAAAATGTGAATCCCAGGAATAATCACAAACTAAGAAATTCACATTTTAAGTTTCAGTACTATTGCTTCAGAAAGTGCATAGTGCTTTCACAATACTGGGAAAAAAGTACTGAGGAAGAGCTTTGGTAATGACATGCCATACAATTCATTCAGTGCAAATAACAGTAAGTTCAGAAGTGAAAGGTTAAATTCTGTCTCATTGCTAATGAAAGATTTTGAGAGGGGAAAAAATGTCTACCATGTCTTAGTTTTTGCAGCTTTACTGCTAATCATATATATGTTCTTTTGCAATAGCACAAGAAACAAGTCAAAAGGGTGTTGCAGGGTAAAGTTCAAAAGTCCTGTAGAATTCTTGCTGTCCTCAGTCAGGCAGTACTCTGTGCAGGGTTATGTGATGGGGTTACAGGATAGGGAGGCTGCAGGCAATAAATAAAAGTGGTAGAGGGGAAATGCTGTAAGGGTCTTGCTTGAGATGCTGCAATGGCTTGTATGTTAGGTGTCAGTACAGACTGAACATGCCTGGGGCTAGAAAGCTCAATCCAAAAGGAAAGAAAAGACCTTATGTTGAGCTTTACAATGCCTAGATTTTATGCCTCAGACCCTGGCCTGCAGTCTAGGATTTTCTGAGGCA
>NW_009941665.1:0-42081 GCF_000696875.1 Nestor notabilis | reverse complement strand
GGGGAGGGAAAGACAATCAAGGGATGTATTCACAGTACATAGCATAGAGAGCAGAAGCTGTCTAAAGGCAATCCATAAAGAAACATGGAAGAAAGAGATGTTTCTGAATGCCTTCCTGTTTCTAAAGTCCAGGCGTATGATAGTGTGTTTTTCCCAGCTAAAACTGCTTTTTGTGCCAACAACTTATGAAGTAAGAGAAAATCTAAACATATGTTTTATCTTTGTTCTGTAAGCATTGTATCTTTCAGAGAAATCACAAATTATGCTTTGTATAGAAAGTCTACCATTTAAAGATGTAGTCTGTCAAGTGCTTACACTGCAAGAAAAGTGGCTTAGGGCTCATATATGTGGTGGTCTCAAGGAAAAACACACAAGGAAATTGTTGCATGTTGTGCCATATGACAGTGACAGAAGACCACACAAAAGGCTGCTCAAAGCAGATATTTCCAGCAGATATTTCTGCTTGTTGGCTTTGGAGATATCCCTTGGCTAGAGCTCATCTTGTTGGTGTGTTTCAGGCTACAGAGTGGATGGTCTGGTATCAAAAATAGTAAGCATGATAAACAGCACTGTTAAGTGGCATCTGTGACTAAGCTAGTAATTCCACCTTCTCAGCAGAGCTAGTTAGTTTTAAAATATGCTCTTCTAATAGATCTATACTATCTATACTATATGTCCCTAGCTCAGGAGATAACAATGATGAGGTTACTTCAGGTTTTTCATACCACACTCCATTCCTTGTTGGATACATGCCTGAAATGTCCTGATTTGCTATTGGCTGCTTCATTAGACTAGTCTGTATTTTCAGACTGCTTTTATCATAAGATGTTCAATGCTTCAGGGACAAACACCATCTATACTTTTTTTGCTATTTGTTGGGCTCATTGGTATCTTGAGAGTGCCACAAACACACATACACATTGTATCTCTTTTAGACAGATATGTGCACTTCTGTCATAAATACCTGGCCACATGTAATCTGTGTAAGGTATAGCTTTGTAGTCACAAAAGTATACATACACACACTTGTTACAGTAATATTACCCATCCCCTAACCTGTTAAATATATTGTTCACGGTTTGACAAATGAAAATTGAAGTTTGTTGGGTAAATGAAAGCAAGCTTTCATTAGGGCTTCAGTTGTACCCAGTGGAAAGTGATAGAATAAGTAATGTCTGCTGCATTAACCCTAAAGAATCCATTATAAATGCATAAACTCACAATCTTTAATCATAGCTGTAATAGTAACAACAGCATCAACAATAACAATAATATGGTGGTGGTGGGTTTATTACTTTTGTAGAGAGAAACCCTTTCAATTTTCTGATCAACGTGTTATTGACCTGCCCTTCTTTTTGTTTAAAACCTGATATAACCTTGCAGAACAGGGTCTGTAGCACTGGCAGAGAGTTGCAAATAGTGTTTCCATGTATGGAGGCCTTGGCTTTCCTGGTATTTTTGAAAGATAGGTTCTTGATCGCACTATCAGGGATTTATTGATTTATACCTTTATGCTCAGCTCCAGGCAGAGTCAGACTACATTCTATCGGCTACATCAAAAAAAACAAAACAACCCTGTTACATTCTCATGTAGTGATAAATTCTGTGAATAAGGATACATATTATTAAAAGAACTGTAAGTGATACTGTTTCTAAAAACCCATCAAGTAGGCTGGGCATGACTTCTTTAATGCTTATAGTCCCACCAATGATCCTGCAGTTACTACCCACATTTTTACTTAATTATTCAATGCATATTGCTGTTCACACACAAACCTATGAAATTCAGTATGAAGGTTCTATACAAAAGCAGCCTGTTTATTTTAGTGTATTGGAAGGGGGCGTAGAAAGAGCTTCTTTCATTAGTTCACTCACTATGTTGACCAGTGGCCTCTAAATTTTCTTTCCATTATGAAATGGTTAATATCCTGCTAATATTTCTGCTAATATTTCTGGTGAAATACTGGAATACCTGGAAGCATTATCCACTGAGTGCTAGTGCTGAGACATTCATGATATATATACAGGTCATCCTGATAGAGGGTGGTCAGCACAGATTTGCTTCCCTTATGTTGTAGTTAAAACCATGTCTGTAGTACTTCAGCTTAAACCCTCTCATTACATTACGTGAACATCTAAAAAGCATGCCTGCTTATTCCTTTCCCACTTAAATAAAAGAAAGGTTGGTGTGAAAAACCCTGAGACTGTTTATTTCTTTTTTTCTTTTAGCTACTTGGATAAATTACAAAATTGGAAAAAAAAATGCTTTGGGTTTAATTACAAGCAGAATGTTTTAGTTTTTGTCTGATTGAAATGAAAAGTTCTACAAATTTCTTTTCATGACAAAAAATAATTTAGAAAAATACATTCAAGTGTCTATGTTTTTCTAAATTAAACATATTCACTCAAGCAATGCTTATGTGTCGTTTAAGTTTAGCCATAATGTAGTTTTTATCTCAGTTTTTTTGCCTCACAGGGGTTGCCCAGTCATAATTTGTACTTGCAATTTTCTCTGGAGATTTGAAAGTGCTGTTGGTAAAAACCCGTTAGCCTCTTCATTTAGATAGTGTGGTCTCTTATTTGCCTTATTCAGATGAAATTGCCCCCTTGCTGAAAACATCTGGGACAAAGTGGCATGCAGTGTTTGTTATTACCTTCTTTCACCCACTCTATCATCCTGGCTGATGGACAGCAATGTATTGGAAAAATATTTAGGTGCAAAAGATGTCATTGCAAGATTCATTTACCTTTCACATTAATGGTTAGTAACTTGCCATTCTTAAGACTTACGTATTTGAACTTGCCTTTGCATACTTATGCAAATTTTTGTTTTCTTTACTATAAGTTTATAAGTTGAAAGAAAGTTTTGTTTTCATTTTTTTATAATTAATTCTCATAAAAAAATATTATTAAGATGTAATGGTGACATGCTTCATTGATGTTATCCTGAAATTTAACTATAAGATTATCAGATACTGATTTCACAAGCTTTTTTAGAACAAGCTGTATTTTCAGATACCATTTTCCAACTACCAGTGGAAAAAAGCCTTCTATAACATTTTAAAAGGGAAGACAATAAAAAATGAGATGTAATACCTCTAGATCTAGAGGTTATAAATTACATGCTGTCATGTTTATGGCTACATCAAACTTTGCAAGTTTTCTTGTTGTTTGTCATCAAAATCTTTACATCATAGACTCATAGAATCATAGAAGGGTGAGGGTTAGAAGGGATCTTAAAGATCACCCAATTCCAAACTCCCTTGCCAAGGGCAGGGACACCTTCCACTAGACCAGGTTGCTCAAAGCCCCATTCAACCTGGCCTAACTATCAAGGATGGGGCAACCATAGCTTCTCTGGGCAACCTGTTCCAGTTTCTCACCACCCTCACAGTAAAGAACTTCCTAATATCTAATCTAAATTTCCCCTCTGTGAGCCTAAAGCCTTTCTCCCTTGTCCTATCACTAATTGCTCTTATAAAAGCTCCCTTTCCAGATTTCTTTTAGGTCCCCTTCAGATATTGGAAGGCAGCTATATGGTCACCCTGAAGCCTTCTCTTCTCCAGGCTGAACAACCACAACTCAGCCTCTCTTCATAGAACTGCTCCAGCACCATCTTCGTTTCCCGCATCTGGACACACTTGAACAGGTCCATGTCCTTCTTGTGCTGAGGGTCCCAGAACTGAATGCAGTACTCCAAGTGGGGCCTCACAAGAGGGGAGCAGCAGAAAAGAATCACCTCCCTTGTCCATAGATATTACTGTTTTAAGTACAGTATGTTTGGCAGGAATGGATACAATATACATAACCATGTAGTTAGCTGCAATATCCTTTTGCAAAGCTGTCTCAGGGAAATGAGACTATGAGCGTAGGAGCAATAAATTTTTTCAGTTAACATAAACAAATCTGTGCCTGATTTGCTCTCTACGTGCAGTTCCTTCTGTCACAAACATGAATTCTTTTTCTAACTTGGCTTTTGTTCCTGATATATTAGGTAAACACTGATATTTACCTTGCAGACACTGTTTCCACACATTGTCTTCTATTTTGGTATGCCTAAGTTGTCTTCGTGTATATTTTCAAACATTTTTTTCTTATATTACCCCTGAATTCACCATGCGTGGTATTTCAGGTTTCACTTAAATCTGAGAGCTCTGAATTTAGGTAAGACTAGTGACAGGCAACAACCATTTCTATCTTAAGAGCTGGGACCACTTTCTGCAGCTCCCTCTCCTAAACAGTTGTTCTGAGAATCATGGTCTCCATACCTTTGTAGGCTACTTCTTAGAAATTCTGTTTGATGTACTAATCTCGTGCTTGAACCTGTTCTACCTCGCTTCTGCCAAATGGTCCAGAAAGTGTCTGCAGCTCTCAAATATTTCTGAGACTTGTGCTTGATTTGCAGGTCTGATATCTGCAATCTAAGAAATTTTCTTTTTTTGTGTGTTGGAGGAATGGGACCCACTTTTTCCAGCTTAGTCACCTAACTGGCAAATACATTTTAGCAGCTAGTTGTCTAAAAATGCATGCTTCACTTCCCTATAGACAATAAAAAGCAGTAGATGCCTGGGAACGCCTCCAGAGGGAGATCCTGTCTGCTGAAGTTTCACATGCCTAAGTTTTAACAATACATGTCAAAACAAACAGTTTGTTTTCAACTAATGCTGGCTTCCTGCAGTTAGAGAGATGAGCCATACCATAGCTGGTTACTAAAGCTAAAGCCTCCTTTCGTGTTTGACTGTACTGACACGCAGATTTCATTAACACGACTCATTAGCCAGTTTTACTAGACTGGGTGTGGATATGGAGGCAACTTAATTTCCTTTCCACTGCAAAAGCACCTTTGGACTAAGGGACTCTTTTCTTAAGGTCTTTGAAAGTGTTTGGGAAGGTTTGCAAATAACTGTCGCTGACTTTCTTTCCATAGTAGCACTCCGGTTGTTGTTATAAATGTTCTTTCACGCCTTACTGTTCCAAGGATCCGCTGTATTTCTTTCCTGTCATTTTGGGCTGGCATGATGATCACAGTCTTCACATCAAAATCAAGCTCATAACGTTTTTTGACTTGCCATGTTTTCCAGGTTCATTAGTCCCAGGAATCTGCATGTTTGATTGTTTAATTTGAAATCAGTTGCTCTGCTTTTTCCAAAGCTTTTCAGAGATATGGATGATGATATCTGCCTTTTTTTAGTCCAGATCAAAACATAAGCATTCTCACTCTTAGAACTTTCTGTGCCATCAGAATCAAAAGACATAGTAAACGGACCAAGGTACATTTTTTACTTAAAAACATCTACCAGAAATCTTTTGATATCTATAATACAAAATAACATTTGGATTGGCTAAATCCTTTGGTATTTTTCTCCTTGTTTTCACTTTTTTAAAAAAACTCCCTTAATTCTTTTTACCTCTATTTCAGTAAGGGCTTGTGAGCTTTTTCCCCCTCAATGAGCACTGAGTATGACTCACTTGGTGGTTATTCTAGCAATGAGTTTAATTCATTCTTGATAGGTGCTTATCCATTTTTAACTTTCTTTGTTCCTTGAAAGAGAATCTCAAACTTCTAAAATTGTTTTGGTCTCTTGTACCTCTAATAAATGCAGTATGCATTAATGTTAGGGTTTTGCATGAATTTTTTTAAAGTATACTTTGAAGTCTGTGTACACACAAACATACCTCTTTTATTCGTTGGACAAATTCCACTTTCAGATCATTTAAGATAATTATAATCAATAGTTACGATCCTTTATGGGATCAGATATCTGAAACAATAGCAGCCTCCACCCCAAATTCAGCCATCTGTCACTGTCCAAAGCACTGAGAGCATGTGCATATGCCCATATGGATGAGAGTTTTACTAGTTATTATTTTAGAAGATATGCATCTGTGAGAGAGATGCAAGTCCAGAGAAGCAGATAGACAAGACTGTAAGCAAGGATCAGATGTATTTTGAACAAATTCTGAGAATGCAGCTTGAAGAAGAGTTAAAAGTAAAAGTTTTTGAGAAAGGTTCTGATTGAATATAGCACTGATAACTGTGACCAAATGCAGTGTTTAATGCATTTTTAATTCCTCTGTTTATTTCTTTGTTATGAAAAGCAGGATTCTGAAGATTTTCGTAAACAAACAGGTTATATCAAAGAAACATCTGACTCTATTACCAGCTTCTCTTTGAGAGAGAAACAATACTTACATCCCCTTGTTAGGGGGGAGTTAGAAGAGACACAAATATATGTGTATATATGTGTGGCCTTCTAATGCCTACTTTATCTGAAGATAAATATCAGAAAACTTAGTCTGAATGAAGAGATCTGTATTCCTTAAGTCTCTGATTCTTATTTACTGATTATACGTTACTTATTCACTACCAATTTCTTCCCCATTACAGAATCAATGTGTCAAAACACTGTGTCTTGTTCTGTGCTGTTCTAGAAGACATCAGGTACAAGACATAGGCATGAGCATGTGAATTAGAGAGACTTATTTTTTCCTATACAGTCTCTTTCCATGATAAACATAACTTAGTGTAACACTTGGTCTTAAATTTGCTTTTGTTTATTATTGAGGAGTTTTGGTTTTTGAATACACTTTCATATTCATATTCCTGTATCAGTTTGTATAAATATTATTTTTGGTTTTTGCTTGAAAGAAGATTGAAATTGGACTGCTGTTTCAATAAATAACTGAATACATGTTTACTTTCTGGACCATTAATTGTCTATTTATGTAAATATTCATTAGGCCTTTTATAAAATATATATGAGTTATCGGACTGAGAGATCATAACATAGCTCTTGACTAATGTGCAATTCTAAAAACTCTCATAGTAAAAAAAACACCTGCTAAGTAGGTCATTTTCATTCTTCTTTGTTTTAGAGATCTCAGTCTGTTCATCTGGGATCCTTCACTTAGGAAGACAGGAAGGGTAAAATGGTTTTCCCCTCCTCTTTGTTATCTCCCAGGGGACTCTGCTAGTAAAATTGAGAAGGTACATATTAAATGTCTGCTAATAGAGGACTTGAAGCTTATTATGCTATGTTGTAACAGTCACTCTCTGCTTTGTATCCACCCTTTACAGCTTGCCTGATATATACTGAGCGTATGTTGTTTCCTTACTGCTTTCTTTGAGGTAGAACAGGTCTGTCTTTGGGCTGTTGAAAGTTAACCTAGTGCTTTACATACTAATGATTAGGCCCTGTGCTAAAAGAAATTTTCCTTGCTTTACTCTAAAAATATAAATGTTTTACTTTTAAGTTGGGGCTTTGTATCTCCACATTCAGCCTAGATATTCTTAATGATGTACTGCTTAAACCTGTACAAACTTGAGACTTGTATTGTGGCACAAACTCTTTAAGGTTCATCTGGGAGCTAGGTGTGTAAAAAAGAGAACATGCAATGATGAGATCCTCAAGATGAATTGTGGCTTTACCATAGTCTCTACTAATGTTTGTGTGGTTTTAGCATACTGCCAGCACATTCCTCTTATCTCTTATGCTTACTGATTAAAGATGGTGCCATATTCCCATGGTTGCTGCATATTGTATAGATGAACATATCAGGACATGCCTTTAGCCAGCTATGTATGCTTGCATAAATTAATGTGAGTTGTGATTCTCCACAGATCTATCACTATGCCAGTCTTTTGATATGGTGCCTCCACTGAAAATTGGGTGGATTAATTTTAATGGATACAATTTCTGCAAAGAAATATTAATAGATGTTGTTAATGGCTTAAAAGTACTTTTGATTGATTTTTTCACTATGTTTTTTCCTTTTTTTCTTGAATAAGATACTTCTGTAAAATTTTATTTTGTAGGAGCACAGTTGTGTAGTAAAATGAAACATATGATATAGGATTTCAGTCTTCATAGATCTTTGTGTTCAAAAGATGGTGTTCAGCATTTTCAGAGATCAAGTAGCACTGGCTGGCGTTCACATGGATACCATTACTTCTGATGGGAGAATATCATGGGCAGTTGTATGAGGTTGATCTGCAAAAGCTGACGTTAGTAACAGCAGCTTATTTTTCTTCCCGAACTTGTTAACAAACTTTCTGCTTCCTGAATTTAAGACGTCAATAGTGCTGGCTTGTGGGGGAAAGAGCTGGCAATTGCTATGCGCACACACTTTCCTACTTGTCTCTGCCAATACACCATAATCTTGATGAGTGATACAGCCTGATATTCCAATCCCTCATGTCTCCTGGGTCTGGATTTCCAGCCATGCAGAACTGTGCCATATTTGGAGGTTCAGTGGGGTGTGACAAACAACTCATTTGAGACTAAAAGCAGTATTTGAATTTGTATCTCCTGAGGTAAAAGGCTAGTTCACTTATAATTTATGTTATCTGGCTCACTCATGACAAAGATTTTCTGCACCAGAAATACCTTGACAGGTGTTAGTACAAGGCACCATAGTTACAATTAACACAACAGCTTTATTAAATGTGACATTGACATGTGTATTAATAATCCTTGGACTAGCACAAGAAAATCACTCAGCTATATTTTAAAGGTTTAATTATATATGTGCATATTTGTGTTTGGTGTCTCTCACACCCACAGTCAATTTTCCTTGCCTAATGTCTTCTGTCACATTGGTATTATAAAGCAGATGTTTATAATAAATTATACCTCTTTAATATATGAGTACGTAAAGATGTAAAGTGAGTTTATGACTTTTCAAGATTGTGTTTCACAAATTAAACTACATATGAACATCAATCCTACAGATTCATTTACAAATAAAATTACCTGAAGCGCAATATTGTTTAACTGAATACTAAAAGTCTGGTAGTGAAAGAAAGTATTTAGGCACGGTTGAAATACTGAAACATATCAAGCCTTAAAGAGAGAAAAGATTCTAAAAACTTCCCTGTCATACTCAGTTCTTCTTCCCATTAATACTCCTGCTTTCCACCTTCCCTGCTGTTACAAAGCTTTACAAACTTTAAAGAATAGTATTCAAATACTGTGATCTTTTAAGCTGTGGTCTTTTAGAAAATGTCACACATTTCTATTTGTTTGTAAAGTGAAAAAAGTGTAACACACTTAAATCTGAAAAAGACTGGGTTTTATGTGTGCCTTTTCTCATAACTGTAAGGAAAAAACCTAGGCTCCTCCACTGACGGAGAGAAGTTTTTCCGCATTGTCTATTTTCTTAGTATTCCTTTTCACTCTTAGTTGTTTGAATTCCTTCTTGTTCTGAGAAAAAGGAAAGGTTTTAGGTTGTTGAAATTGTATGGCATAGCAATTTGAAAATTAAGGAATCCCCTGCAGTAGTTGTAATTTAGTGTCATGAAATAATTTCATTTATAAATCTGTTAATTACACTTTGACCCCCTTGCTGAGTTGATGGCTTTGAGTCCAGCTACAACAGTAGTAGTACAATAGCATTTAACTCCTTTTATTTTTGCCACAATTAGTGCTTCTAAGTAGCTTAACATGTATGAAAACAAATAGAGTGATTTGGAAGGTATAAGAAGGAAATGGAGCCAAAACAGCAAAAAGAATATTTGCAGTTAATTTCAGGAAAAAAAAGAATCCTCTAAGGTTGCTTTTAAAAAATGGCTTCATTCTTTCTGTAGGGGAAGAGTAATGTTATAATGTTCCATTTGTTCATAGATTTTGAAGCCTATGAAGACACCAACAGATGTACCACACAGAAGAAACTTGCAGTGCCAGGGTGGTGACCTAGATGACCTTTTAGTCTCAAATTAAAAGACCACATGCTGCTTCTGACCCATCCAGTGAAGGTGAACTGAGACATTTGAGTACTTTTTGAGATGCTGCTTCACTTTTACCTTTTTTAACTTTAAATTTGTGACTTTTTATTTTTTAAATTTTAGGTTGCATTACATACTTGGGACTCTAGTGTTACATCTCCTGAAGTCTTTCTCCCTCTTTTCATCCCTTGTTCTTGTTTTCTTTTTTGGCTGGGATTTATATGACCTAATGCAGACATCTGGAGTCAAAATTTACAATGTGAATGTCTATGCTGGAATTCCTATGACTCCTATTAGAGAAATTAAGGCACTACTAGAAAACAATTTAAATCATCCCAATGTAAATATTTTAAACGGGTCAGATGAAATATCTTAAAAATGCCTGTTCTTCTCTATTAACTGTAAAAAAGAATAGGTGAATAATCAAAACCTAAGTGTCTAATAGCAGTAGTCTGAAAACAGTAGAGGCATCTAAGAGTAAGTGACATGAATCCTACCTTGTTATCTACTCTCTTACCTACTTTTAACTTCCATGAGTGTTGCTGGTACAAGCTCAATCTCTGCCGTAGGGTCTTGGCAGGCTGCTCCTGGCAAGTCTCACTCTGCTTTCCAGTGTCCAAATTTTTAAAAGAAGCTGCTGCATCTCCTTTTTATTGTGGTGCAGGGAGGGATACCGGTATCATCTAGTGGTGAAGGAAGAGAACAAATACAGCTTATTACTCAGCTTTTATTAATTTTTTTTGCTGAAACTTACACATTCTGCCTAATAAAATTTTTCTTTTTGGCTTTGGCTCTTCACTTGGAAAGAAATAACTTCTACATTTAACCATTTTTGTACTAAAACTCGTGTGAGTTTGGAATAAAATATTAGGGAGAGTGAAGGAGATGTAGTATTTCTTTTTGTTTTTAAATCAGTTATCCCTGCACTCTTTTTTCCTTTTTTGTCAGAGAAAAAGAGTTATAAGTCAACATTTTAAAAGAGATTTTCTTACCTTCTTCAGCCAATGCTACAGCTAGAAAGTGGGAGTTCTAAGCAATGCTCTTTCTAACAGTACCTTTCCATATCTCTGTATGCCAGATTTCTTTTTCAGGTCTAACAAAAGTGATCTTCTGATCTATTATTTAAGCTTGTGTTTCTAAATAATCCTCTTCCTGTGGCTTAGCTTTGGGGTCAGGTGATTTCCACCAGGATTCCTAGATTCACAGCAATTGTTCTTGAAATGGTATGTTTAGAGGTTGGTTATGCCTTCTATTTTCATTATTGAATGTAGACAATACTGTTTCATTTTGGGATAGAGATGAGAATCTGTGAAACTTCCCAGGGGAACCAGAAAACTGAAAGAACAGCAGTCACCAGAAGGGCATTTGAAATATATACCAGTGTGAAGGGATTTACTTGGGTATCGTGGTTTTAGGGGTTTGAGAGCTTATGACAGAGAGGCAAAAGCTCAGAGAAAGGAGTAAAGAAACAGGGTAGCTGAACCAAGGACACAAGGAAAGAACAGATATGGTTTCACTAGCTGGGTAACACAAAATAGAAGAAAGGTTGAAAGGGTGATTTTTGCAGCTGAACATTACCTATGAGAGCTTGAAACAGTCAGCAAAACTGCCTCATCTGATTCTAGTTGTGTCAAGGAAACTATACTATATACATTTTGTTGTAGATAAGATTGAATCAAACACATCTGAACCCACCATCAATATGTTCCTGCAACTGATTTTCCCTTCCCCCAAACAGCCTAAAATTAGATTAATTGATCAAGTCAAATAATGTAATGGCCCAAATAATGGCACTGGCCCAAGGGCGCAGATGAAAACAGTAGTTTCCTGCTAAATACTTCTTTTTGTCTCTCCTCCCATTTTAGTTCTTGAGGGGCCTGTGGACTCAGCCGTCAATCCACTTTCTATCCATTCACTACCTGCACTATTGGCGAAATGTTATTTTCAGGTTAAAGTGGCCCTCTGTATGTGTTTTTCTGCACCAGACCTGAGGGATTATATTTGTTCATGTTTTTTTCTCTAGCTGTTGTTGTCTTTGCTAGATTACCCCTATATTTCTTATTAGTACAAAACTTTGGGCTTCTTCTTCATGCTGAGGGCAATAGATGCAAATGCTTCAAATGTCAAACTCTTCATTATTGAAGTACTTGAAAAGCCTTATTAGTAAGAAACAAAACAGAAACACTCACATCCATTTTACTTATCTATGTCATCTGTGACAGTTAAGACAGACAAACATGCTTCCCCTCTATTACTGGCATCATTCAAGCCATAAAGCTTGAAGGAAAGCAAATGTAAATGAATACATGAAAATTACTGAAATTTGAACTGTGGCTCTAGCCAAACATGGCAGCTGAATATAAGGCAGCTTATGCCCAGCTGGCCAAGAAGGTCAATAATATCCTGTCTTATAGCAGAAGTAGTATGGCCAGCAGCACTAAGGAAGTGATCCCTGGACATATTTAAAAGATGTGAAGACATGTCTCTTAGGGACATGGTTTAGTGGTGGTCTTGATAGTGTTAAGTTAACCTGATGATCTTAAAGGTCTTTTCCATGCTGAACGATTCTATGATTCTATGTATTGCAATATGATTCAGTACCAAATAATGCCAGGAAATACTTAGCAATATCCTTTTTTTTTCCATGACATCCAGTGCTCCTTGAAGTCTGAAATAGAGTGTCTGCATTGTTTCCATAGGAGCTAAGAGAGAGAACCTTCTAAGAAAATTTCAAAGAGAGAGAGAAGGAATTCTCTGCTTCTTTTTTGATCTAAAACCTGAAAATAATTTGACTAAAACTGAGTCACTGAAGAGTAAACATGTGAAACCCTCACAGACCATCTTTTGTGTAGTGTGTGTACAAAATCTGCTTGTATGTTACTAAACCCTTTAATTTCTCTCATTTTTTATTAGCAAAGCACTGTCTACAAGCTATTGGGCAAACTGTCATCTGCAACATGAAAAAATTCAACTGGTAAATGTACAGACTGCACAAATACATGTACTACAAAATGAAAGTATTGTGAGTGCAGAACTGTTACCACACTCCCCACAGTCTCATTTTCACTTGTTTCTCAGGTATACATGTGTGCTTGGCTGGCAAGTCACTTTACAATGTGGGAAGTCCAAGTTCAAAGTTAGACTTTCATCTCTCTTTTCCCTTTGGAGATTTTTTCTTCCCTGCTAGTCTTTTTCTTGTTTCTACTTTTTATTTATTTTGAAACAAAACATTATACCTTTTTATTTCAAACAAACTTTTTCATTTCAAATTCTGCTGTACATTTTCCCCCCAGAGGATTAGAAGATGGCTGAAATAACTTGAAAACAAAGCCAAATATTAAGCTGAATTTTCATTGTTGGTTTCTCAACTGAATAAAAAACACACATGGTTCACACAATTCTACTTGAAAAGCTTCTGTAGTACAGTACATAACTTGATGCAGTAAACATTTAACTTCCCAGATGAAATGCCTATAGCATTTGGGTTAATGGTAGTTAACTTGTTGTGCCTGTGTGCTGTCAAGGTCTTCTGAGATCTTGTGTCATGCTTTTCATTTTCTCCACCTGGGTTCATGACTTACTTTCCAGTTGTCCTGTCATTTACATCACTTTTTTCTGCATAGCTGTTAGTAAGTGAAACCATTTGTGTCCATGGGGAGACACATTAATTCTTTTCTTGAAATGCATCCCATGTTATGCTTCAGCACTTGAAATCTGATGTGGTTTCAGTTTGTTTTTTCATAAATAGTTTAGGTTGCAGTGGTTTGTTACTTATTTTGTTGCCTCTTGTGTTTTACATGCTAATAGCAAATCAGTTCTTTCTCATAACTTTTATTTTGATGTCTCTTCAGGATTTTCTATTGCAATGGAGGAGTTAGAGGATGTTAAACTTTTTTTACAATGCATATTTTAAGTACAAATTCTTCAAAGTGAGTATTTCTACTACAGTACTAAAGCCTGGACTTATGAGATGTGTTTGGAATAGTAGTTTTTATAACCACATGTACTATAGGTAACCTCTATCTGATGCTTCGCCTGAACTAACAGTGGGCAGGAATATTTGGGCTATCATTGAAGAAGGTACAGGACAAAATAGTTTGGGAAACCCAGCATTACATTATTGTGAGTCTCACTGTACTGAGAGCTGGGAAGATATGTATTCCATCTAATACACAGGCTATATACTATATTTTTCCTTTCACAGACTCAACTACTTTTAGTTATCACAAACCCCCAATTCTTTTAAGGGGATGTTTCTGCTGCTCTTTTATTTTTGAGCTTTTCATAGTATTTATTATTGATAATTACTTTTAGATGGGAAATGCAGCCTCCTTGTAACCATCAGAACTAACTGCATGAAATGAAACAATGAACAGGAATAAACCTTTGATTAAAAGTATAACAAAAAAATCTTTAACATCTTTATTGTTAACTTCTAATGTTCTCTGCCTTTCTAACTTGATTTTAGTCTGCTTTCCAGGTTTGGTCTCAAATGGTAGAACATGTGGAGACAGCTAGGACAGAACCCTGATAACTGGCCCCTTTTCATACTTAATAACTGGTGCTCAGGCTTGATCCATCTTCTACTGGGACACTAGAGTCCACTGATTTCATCAGATAGTTGGGTGAGGCTGCTTGTGAGCTGTCATATCAGCCACACAGCTACTGATTTATTGTTACTTTTTACTCTTTTCTTCTCAGATAAATCTTAGAATGTACATCCTAATGCATCCTAGACTGGATGTGTTAGCTAAAGCACGTTGCAGCAGTCAGTCACAGAAGTCTTTTGGCTTGGAAGCAACCCACAGGTATATCAAGCAGTTGGTACCTTTGCGTTGTGGCAGGTTTCAATGTTTTATTTGTATAGTTACTTAGATGACTCATAGAGTGTCTGAGAATCCTTAACTATGTATCCTTACGCATCTCTGAGAGCTAGGGAATTGCTTTTGTCACTGTTTTACAGCTAGGGAGCTGAATTGCAGTGTTAACTGGCTTGCCCAAGGTCATGTAAGAAATCTGCAGTGCAGAAAGAAACTGGTTAGAGCCCTGACTGCTGTGTGATCCTGCCTTTACCAGATATAAAGCCAGAATAAGCTAAAACCTGAATCTCAGGTGGAGTTTTTCAGGATCCTTTGGCAGTATGTTGTATTACTTACTGTTCTATTAGTTAAAGTTTTTCCTTTACACTTAACCTAGATGTTCTCTGCTGCAGCATAAGCCCATTAGTTCTTGTTCTGTCCTCATTGACTAATGAGAATAATTTGTCCCTATCCTCTTTATAGCAGCTCTATGTATTTGTAGACAGACCATGCCTCCCTTCAGTCTTCTTTTCTTTAGTTTGAACATGACCAGCTCACTTAACCTTTTCCTATAGATCTTATTTTCCAAACATTCTATCAATCATTTTTGTTGCTCTCCTCTGAACTCTTTCCAATTTATCTGCCTTTTTGAAAATGTTGTGACCAAAACTGAACACAGACAACAGAGGCCTAATCAGTGTTAAGGAAAACAAAATAATTACCTTGCTTGTTTTACATGTCATTTGTCTATTAATACTACTCAATTTAGTATTTGTTTTTGTAAGAGTGTGCTCTTGCGAAATTGTATTTAGTTTTTCATTTACAATAAAGTCATATTTTTATTTCACGTAGCATTTTTCTTGCTAAGATGATACCGTTTTCTGTACCCATTAAGTCTTTAAATGTACGTCCATTATTCTTCTCATTGCTGTTACTGTTTGGTGGCTCTCACTAACCTGAATCAGAAGAAACCTTGTCACCTGCAGGTGGGTAGGGTCGACTCTGATTCTGGTGGATTGGAAGGGTGTGTGAGAGAGGATGAAGAGGAGAAGTTTGTTGGAATTTTTTATTGACATGACTAATTCCAAAGAAACATAAAACACTGTTGCTTTATATTGAGGGATTTTTGATGAGAAAGTCAGTGACAAGTATATCTGATTATATAAGCCACTGTAGACTTGTCTTTATTAAATAACGTTTTACTTATTTCAGTAAAAATAATTCTTTAAATACATCAGGGTCATGTTATATTGTAAATATGGTGTTCAATGCATATAAAATATTCCAGAAGACAAAGTCTTTGCCTGTTTTTAATTGCTATGTTAGACCGAGTTGTGTCATACATCTTCGTGCTATTAACCTTTGGTTAGTCATTAGACACCTGCAAGTGCCCAGATTTCTAATCAGTTGTGTACTTGTATGGTGTGCCAGTCCATATCATGTAGCCTTGAAAGTTGCTGCATGAATTAATAGTTCCCCCTGGTGATAGCTGGTATGCAGTGATCTACATTTTTTAGCATGTAGCCAGATTTTAATTATTTAGATATGCTACTTTATTTATTCAAAATATGGAACATATATTTCAGTTATTAACCTAAATACAAAAGAACAGCCTGCCCAATGCTGAATGTAAAAATCCAGAATTTTCTGTTCAGCTATTATGAAGAATTTTTTGCTAGATAATAGTAAACTAAGTTCCAAGAAAGCTGCTGACTAGTTGTAAACCAAACCTGTTTGAGTGACTTATTTGCTTCCATTGTTCATGACAGCCCACAGCCTCAGACAGTTTCTAATCACACTGCACTTCAACATGTTGAGCCTTAAGTCAGAGTAAAGGGAGAAAGCAGTTCGTTAAGAATTATAAATCAAAACAATCCATATTGCACTTCAGTTGAATTAGCATTCTTTTGTTCCAGGCTGCTACCTGCCGTGCATCTATCTGGGCATCCATCAAAATAAAGTGTGTAACTTTGTTAATTATATTCTGGTAATTGCATACTCACCTTTAACATCTGAGAGGAAATAGAGAAGTAATGTTTCCTTTATCTTGGGTTAATGTTTGCATTGTCATCATCTTCTGCTGTCTCCAGTAATTACCTTGTGTTTTAGTATTTTGCAAACTGTGCAGGCCAGTGTGCTTTATTCGTAAAGTTGGATCTGGTGTTAAGGAAAAGCAGTTAGAGTATTTGCTGAGATTGAGATGATAAGGACCACACAAGGCTAATTTAGATACCATTTTAAGTAATTTATGATGTAAGAAAGGAAGGCCATAGCAGGGCATTGGCCTGGGGCCCCTCACTGGCATCGTACCAGCTTTGCTCTCAGTCCAGTTTATTCCTTTTTATCCCTATCACCGGCTTCAGTAAACAGTGTGGTAACCTTCAGTTGCCTGGACTGATCGAAGCTGCAGGAAGTAGTGCATCATTGTTTAACTGGAGCCTGACAACAAGTGTATAACATCAGAGCCTCTGGATACGACAGTGCAGCCACTCCGGGGTATAAATGGAGGAAACACAAGGCAAGATGCTGTGCCTGCTTCTTCTGTGTATAATTTACTGTGCAACTTACACTCTGGACCTGTTTAATGGCCCTAGCAGCAGAGTTTCTAGGCCAACAACTAAATCAGCTGCAATGCTCTGCATTTGCAGACAGGCCTTATGATTTACAAAATTTAATAAGCTGCCCCCTCACAACGTTTTTTTTTCAAAGCCAGCTTTTATAATAGTTGCCAAGAAGGCTGTCAAAGGTACAAATACACATTAGTATAGTGAAACTTCCGTGAGTGGATCTTTTTTGTTTGTTTGTGGATTATTTATTTATTTGTTTGTGTGTGTGTATGTGTGAAAAAGCACATAAACAGCCTCTAAGAACTGTTAATGCTTTAACACTGAATGAATTCTGGAAAGGTCCACTGGCTGGCCATGGTAATTCATTAGTGACTTTTCCAGCATCACTCTATGGCAGTGATATTTCTTGGACAGCAGTGCAGTGAGTTGCTGGCAGCTGGAGGGCAGGCACAGGGAGAGAGGACTTACACTGTCTCATTTGTAGGCTACTTCTTTATAAATTAGGGTTGCATGGAGCCAAAACTCCTTGTTTCATCCATTGAAAAGTGCCTTTTCAATGCTAAGTTCCCAGTACATTTTTAAGCAAAAAATCTTTTTGTAGCAAATTGATTTCTATTCAAAGAATAGTAACAGATTATATGTCCTTTATTTAAAAAGACTAACATACATCAAGCACCCAAGGTGACTTTTAGAGTTGACAGGTTTTATTTATCTAGGGTAATTAACCATACTGGTCTATTGAATATTGCTGTTTGGAAGAAAGAAAGAAAGGTAAATTTTAATTTCTCACTCAAATTTGGACTTTGTGAAGATAACCAGAAAATTCTTTAAGAACTGCAGTATTTTATGAAGGTGTGAAAATCTTTAAACAGTTTATATGTCATCAAATATCATCAGATGTAAACTTAACCTGTCGCATTTACAGACTCAGTGTACAGCTTCAGAGCTCTTTGCTCTCTCATTCTACCTCCATTTCTGCATCTTTCTCTCAGTTCTTGCCTAATTTTTACAGCACAATTTCCCAAAATTTAGTGGTCAGTATTTGCATCCAGAAATGGACTCTCTGTTAATAGTATAACTCCTTAGTGTAATACTTACTAACTCCATATCAAATATTTGCTACAAGATAAAAGGAGTAAAAACACTTAGATGCAATTCTTCTGCTCTGTTTGGTTGCAAGGCAATTACATTATTTAAGGAAACTTTGATCTAATAAAACAGTAGTCTCGTTGGATTTGAACAGTCTGGAAAGTAATTCTCTCCAAATAAAGATGTGAATATGGGCAAAATAATGAATGTATTTCTTATTTGAAATTCAGATTAAAAAAAAAAAGAAAAGGAAAAGATTTTTTTTTCCAGTTGAAATTATCTGTATTTTAACAAAACCCACCTGGTTTATAATCCTCCTTTTCCTGAATTCACTACTGGTTTTTTATGTTTGTGTTGCTCAGTGTAGTTATTACCCCAGCCTATGTTGCCCATGTGTTGTGTACCAGCAAAATGTGAAAAAAGACATATCCTTATGATTTTCTCTTAAAATGTAGAAAAGTCTGATTGCCCACTTGAACTTGAGAAAGTACAGGAAAATACCTTTTGCTTTTTCAACAACTCCAAGACATCAAACTCCTCGTGGACATAACCCAGAGGCACCCATCTTCCATTGAAGGGTACTTTTCCTGTGGAGGCTACTTGTGTTTTGGTGTCTGTCATTGTTTAAAACTTAGTCACTCTTCCTCTTTAAGACAGTTTTCCTAGTGCAAAAATAACCAGTCATTACAAGTCTTTAAATCAGTTTGTTTTCCGTGTCCTGTTTCCTGTCTTCCATTGTTCCATCCCTTCTCTTCCCCACACCCACCTCTTCCAGCTTTCCCCATTACATGAATCACTTTCATGTAAATTATTCCTACTGTTTTTCACTCAGCCTAACCCTGAAGGAATATTATGCCTGTTAGAAATGTACACATCTTACAGAGGCATTTGGGCAGAATGGCTTAAATGTGGTGATAAATATGAGAATATGGATATATTTTTACCGCAGTCTACCTGCAGTATTTTTTTTCCATTGTGGGGAATTTTCAGGGATGCATGGCAAACCAAATTGCAATCACTGGCTTTTTTTTCCCATTCTATTTATGCATTTTAAATTCTAAGTGGTGGTATTATTGTTATTATTGTTATTAATATTATCAGGAGAAACAACTTTTCATATCTTTCTATGCAATTTCAGTTACAAAGCAAAAGTATTTTGTTTCTATCGCCTAAAAACTCCACTGTTTATGTCACTATTTTACTGTTTAGCATTATAAATACACAATATACAGCTTTTAAGGCCAAGCAGAGAAGGAAGGTTTTCTTTTCCAAACATCTGTCAACAACCACATGGAAGAGAAGACAGTGGTAGCATAATTTATTGTGGTTCATTCAGTGAAAAATGTTCTTTGGACACTGTGGCATGACATATACTTTAAATAAAGCTTTTCTCACGTGTTTTATCTTACACTGTATGGCTTTGCTTCTCTTACATAAATATTTTTCAGTTTCCTTATTATTTGAGGCTACAGATATGTCAGAAAAAGCTCATAAGCATTATTTATTCTTCTGGCAATCAGGGCTCATTGTGATAAGAATGAGCAGTTGCCACTCTGCAGATGGCAGAACAACTAGTTCCAGTTTTTGGTGAACCTAGAGGTCATCGATGACTGTGCTGAAACACAACTAGCCAGTGATTAAGCAGCAGGCATAGCTGTGATGAGATCTGTCGACTGGATATGTGTCCTTTTCCAGCAGGGGCTGCTGCAGAGCAGTAATAACCACAGGTCCCCAAGGGCCTTGAAAATTATTTTCAATGCTCTCCTCCCTTTGACCCATTTGCATTTAATGTAAACGTATTGTGGGGCTCCTGGTTTTGTTGAGTCAGATAGAGGAGAAAGCCACTGAACAGTATTAAATTTGGACTAAGACAAAATAAATGCTCTTGGATCCTTCCGTAAAATACATGTAAGCTGTATTCCTATCAGGAATTACTCCTTGCATAGGAAAGACATGGAATTATAAGACATAAAACCATAAAATCCTATCCATTGCAAAGCAACATGACTGAAAGGGAACAAAGTGCTGCAAGAAAAGTGGGTTTTAAGCTTAGTATGAAAACTCCCACAGTAACCATAACCCGTGTAACGTGCAGGATTCAAAGCCCTAACTGATTCACCTGGCTAACACAATGAGGAACCTGGGTATCCAGTGGAAACCAAAAGTATACTGAAGCTGAAATACTGTCAGATAATGCAATAGTCTGTAAAGGCACGATGTTCATAAGGAGAGACCTCTGAGACCAGATTAAAAAAAAAAAAAAAAAGTGTACTTCCAGGCACAAAGTCCACTGAACAGTTTAAACATATGTTTTTAACAGCTTTACTGAAAGATACAAAATACATGGCTTCTGATTAGCCTTGATTAAGAGCTAGCTCTTCTCAGATAAGGTCATCTGAGATAGATCACAATATCTGATTTACCCTCTGTAAATTGTCTTCGTAAAATGAAACATCTCCAGAGAGGAATTCACCTACTCCTAAAGGAGACTTCTAGGGTAGGTCAGGTGAATTACCTCTGGAGACCTTTTCTCACCTTTAACTGTAAAGAAAGCTGGCTAATACTTACATGTTTACATTTTGAATGCTATGGTGTTATGAATCTCTATCCTTGTGTCTTTTACATGCTCCAGCCACCACAGCTGCACTATTGTTGCCTAGTATTTTGTTATAAATAACGCATTTTAAAGGATTTTACAGATCTCAAAAAACTGTTTCTACTCTCTGCTTCTACTGCAGGTTTCACATATACCAGTTTGGTTACACTGCCAATGAAAAAATTATATGATTATATTGTTCCATATTGCTACTTGTCTTCTGAAAGAAAATAATGGATTGCAGTGCCAAAGAACCCTACCTACTGATGTAGAAAATTGTGAGATATCACCACCATACAAATGGTAGTACAAGCACAAACTCAAATTAAGAAATAAAAAATAGCTTACAAGGTAAAGAAGGCTTGAATTTTTCTGTTGAGACATGGTGGTATACTAGCTCTCTGTAAGAAATAGGACTTCCCTTGAATTGAACATAACAAATACATTTATCTTTGAATAAAAAAAAAAAAAGCAAAACAGTGGTGAGAAAACTTTATGGTTTCAGAGCTGAAAGAGAACTCTATGCAGACAAACTTGTAATAGAAACATATACGGTATGCACAGCAACTGAGGTAAAAGGCATCAGCTTAGATATAATGATAAATATAAGGAAGTAAATTGAAGGAATTGTTGCATTTGTCTTTATGTAACTGCTTTCCTGTGTATTACTGCTTAGGCTTAGGACATACAGATTTATCTGTCACGAACTTTAATTCTTTCACCAATCTGTTAAAAAAAATATATCTTTTGCACTTAAGGCTTGGTCCAATACAGTTTTCATACTGCTAATAATACTTCCTAATTGTATTTCTTATACAATATTCTCATCCGTTATTTTTTTGATGAGTCGTGATTTCATTGAAATAAAAAGAGGCTGTTTAATTACTGCATAAGGTTTTTCTTTATACATTGCAGGCTGAAAAATTTCCACATGCACTACATGATTGTCTTCGGAAACTGAAAGGACTCAGTTCTGATATTTGAGTGAAATTTACCCTCCTAGAGACTGTCAACTTTATCCCCTTTTTCCAATCATGGGGTGGCTGGCTACAGCTTGTAAAGCAAGGTCTGGCTTCCTAGAGTAAATGTGTATCTAATCAGGAAAAGAAGTGTCAGATTTTATTTTTTTAATCAGATGTAACTTCAATCTAAACTGACTTCAGTGTCTTTAATGTAAATTGTAAATGAAAACTTGTGTGGAAGTATGTAATTTTACATTGCTTTTACTTTTTTAATTTAGATATTGTGGTGGATGAAATTTATGCCCTGGAAGAGAGAAAATTTCCTGAATGGTCTGTAGCTCAGTGCCTGTGGACTTCACTTGACTGTGGAAGAGTCAGTTGCAGGCCTCTGATGTAGGTTTGTTTTTTCAGTTTCTCCTGTAGAGATTGTTTGAGTGAATAACAAAGTATTTAGGGAACTAGATTAGTCCAGGTTTCACTCTTTTTTATTTTAGACACAACCAAAATGCCTATATTACCAACTTTAATTTAATGGTCCCTTTTTTTCATAATGTTTCTCCAACAGAATATTCAGCTCTCTTAAAATCCAAATTTCATTTTGAAGATCACATGGTCATTATTGAATTGATAGGTAGAATGGATTTATGCTTACATTATAAAAGTTGAACATGTCTGCAAGGTGTACAACCTGGCATCAGGAGATTGCCTATTCTGTAATTTTTAAGTCCCAGTTCCTTTCCAAAGCACAGCAAAAAATAAGTAGCTGAACTTCAGCATTTTTTCATAAAAATTTATTTTTTAGACTTCTCAACTGTGTATGTTGAGTTGTGCACTGTTATTTAGTTTCCTAGCCATCTACACAAGATTGAAAGCAATGAAAAGCACAATTTCTGATACGTTTTTTTATTACAGTATGCAAGAAAAGCTTTTTAAAGACAGCTCATCTTTTATTTATGTCACCAAAAAGGTAGCCAGATTTCAGAAGAGTTCAGCAGTGAATATGCTGAGCTTTGGGAAAAAAAATCGCTGCATAATACAGCTCTGGACAAAAAGTTATGAGAGTCACCCACTCACTTCAAAATATGGCTTGAAATATAGTAGAGACTTAATAAGTCTGCACTAGTTAGATAAATGTTTAATTTGATATGTTAGTTTTGTCACTGAATTCACTGGGATGAGGATTGTACTTATCATCTTCTATTATACTTGAATCAAAATAATTCATCTTTAATGCTTGTTGACACAGAAATATTCAGTCTCAAGATACAGAGACCTTTCTTCCAGCACATAGCTTACAAACCTTTACTAGAGGTGGTGGTTAAACATCCTACAGTCTTTCATACATTAGACATGCACGCTCTTAACTCATCCAGACGTCATCTTCCTTGGAGGAGCTTCCTGAAAAAAACATTGATGCAAAAGATATGTTAAAAAAGATCAATGACAAAATGTCACTGAGAATTGAACTTGTGTAAAGATCCTTAGAATGGCAGAATATAAAGTGAAAGAGATACTGTCACTACTTTTATCTCTTTGATCCCGTGTTCAAGACTAGCATAGGCCTGCAGCAGTGCTTAAACTGTAACACTGGTACAAGAACAGCTATTGACTTTGGAATTATTGAGAACCTAATACCATTTATTGAAGTCAGGTTTTGCTGATTTTTGACACTGACAAGATTTCTGGAAGGGCAAGTCTAGTAAAAGTTTCATTTGTATTTATTTCTCAGGAAATTCCCTAATTCTCAACAAAAAACAATGACAACAACAAAAACAAAACAAAAAAACTTCCAACAAAAAATAAAAACAAAAATCTTACCCCCACAACTGTGCAAAGATTATATATGGGAGCTCATAGAAAACATGACAGAGAAGCAGAAAACATATTCGCATTTTCTAATTTATTTCCATAACATGACTGGAAAGAGCATAGATGAATAATGTTAATTCACCTTCTGATGCATGGAGATATTCTTAATATCACACTGCCTGCAAATATATATTTTTAAAGAAAATATCCTATTTTAAAAATTCCTGGATTTTATTTTTTGCAGTGCTCATTAAAAAGAAAAGGGATTGATTACTGAATATGTAGATTCGTCATTTCAAAGAGCTACTTTGGTCTGTGTCCTGTGGTTATAAATTATGCTTATGATTTGATTTCTAGGTCAGCTTCAAGTCAGTGGTAATACTCAAGTGTTAACATGAATCCATATCTTAAGTTCAGGAGAAACAAGCTGCCAGCTTTTGAGTTGTAGGATTTATCCCTTTATCCCTTAACTGAAACTAACATGAAGTTAACACATCATGGTGAAGAAGGCTTTGTATTGTACAAGCATTGCCTTGTACTGGGCTGGGTTCCAAAGCTGTGTGGGGAAACCCAGACAAATTTTGTACTTCTTTTTTAACCTTGTCCTGGTTTCATTTGAAATGAAATTTCCAAGTATTTATTTGTGAGCAGAAAGGAGAGAAGAAACATGAGATAACTTTCCTGCCACATTTTCCTGTGAATTGTCTGCAATCAGCTTCCAATTTTATGCACCTGAAGTATCCCTGCTTGAGAAGCAGCAAAGCAGAAGTTTCTCCCCATAGAGGTACAGCTTTCTAAACTGTGGCTATATGTCTGCTTGTAGTGCATTGGAGGTGGAAGCCAGTAACTTGTATACAAGAAATACCACATACAGATTGAATGATTAAAGCCCTGTGAGACATGAGAGATCCTTTAAAAAGTCTGTTTGACTAATTTTCTGCTCAGTACTGGGTTTACCATTTCTATTTATCCTCTAGGCTTCATATCACTAGATTATAAAATGCAGTGATAAGGATAAAGGCTGGAATAGCAGGAACTTGACTGAAACAATGAATAATTTTGAAATTTTGTCATATATCGCAAGTATTTCCTCTTTTTGATCAAATTTAGCATGGGAAAACACACATGTTCCAAGGATAGTGCATTTTTAAAATATATATTTCTCCATATAACTGCAAAAGTAAAAGTAACATAAGCTGTAGACTATGCAGATACACATACGCACAAAGATGCATATTATATTCCACTCTGTAGTTTGTACATGTGTACTGTAGAAAGCACAACTGAAAATCACCAGTCACTTAAAATGTCATAGTCTGGAGTATGCCTGAGTTGTGCTGTCAGTATGTGAAATGAATTCAAATAATAGGTGCTATTACTGTAGCGTGAAACTATTAGTTAAAGTTCACAGTGCTTTACTAGATCATTTAAACCTTTATTAGAAAAAAAAAGAAATTTTGAATGTTTGAATGTTCTTCTTTTCATCCTTAATTTGAGCAGGGGCTTGAAGTTTAACCAAAAACATCTGGAAATAAGTTCCACTGCCTTCTTGCTGGTTCAAGTTCCAAAGAACAGAAGGCAAAACTCCCTGCACATGATGCTAACTAGTATCACGGGGGTTTCAAACCTGACTTGAGGTGGATTGACATGTTATTATTCCTCCCATTCTTGCCTTTTTTATAATGATCTGCACCTGAGCTCCAGTGTGCATTTTGTGACACTTATTAGCAATCTACAGGTCTGAGAAAATTGTTGTTTATCCATCTCTCACCTGTGAAAATGTTAACAAGACAAGACGTGCAGCAGTGTCTGGTGTCAGCTGAAGGTCATGGATAGAGTGAAGCATCTGATGTCTGTGTCTCACAGTGGGCATCGCACTGTGTTTCACTGGAAGCAGCAAGCTGAGCCATCTCACACCATTAATATCAATGGGACCTGAGTGCATGCTACTCACACTTGTTCCTCGGTTCCAGGAGTGGAAGTGCAGATCTATTAGCACAACTCATTCACATCCTAGATAAGAATGTTGAAATAGTTCCACATGGCAGACGAACAAAAGAAGTCATTAGGCTTGTTCTTGTTCACATACATTTAAGTGCCTGACGGCAACTGCCCCTGCTACTTTAAAACCAAGAGTGAGAGACTCAAGGCTACTGAATTACTGTATTTCAATCAACCCAGATTCATCTTTTCTTCCTCTTATTTTTCTTTTGTGAGGTGCTGCTTCAGAATGACTAAGTCTCATTGACTAAAACCATTACTGTGATTTCCAATCCTGCAGTATTTTCATGATAGGCTAGTATTAGTGGCATTTGCATTTTGGAAAATTGTCATGCTGTTTCAGTTGGAAGTTTTTTAGGATGGGATAGATGTCTCACAACCAATATAGTTTTAAATAAGCTTTCTTCTGCCTTTTTGTGTCTATGAGTGAATGGCTGGGAGTGAAAATATGCACTTACCTGTGAATATTCATGTGTGTGTGAATTACCTGTGGAAACAGAGAGAAACCAAGATAACTATATAAATATCATGCAACTTGTATCTGTATGTACAGATTAGTGAGCAGAAACTGGTGTCTTATTAAAATACACATAAAACAGTTTTTCAGGGATACATTCAAAAATGATACCTCCTTTCACTTTCTGTCTCTCCCTTCACCTTCCTAATCCCCTTCACTATCCCATTCTCCATCTTCTCCCCTGCATCCTCTTCTCCTTTCCCCCTCCCACCCCTCCTTTCTTCCTCTTTCCATTACTCCCCTTCCACTCCTTCTCCCCCTCCGCTCTAACTCTCAGTCTCCCTTCCCTTTTCCCATGTCCCTCTCTCTCTCCCATTCTTCTTTTCTTCCCTCCTTCTTCCTCCCCCTTTTTTTTTCCTTATGTGTAGTGGTTTACATTATTTTTTCTGCTAGTAACGTTTCTTTTCCTTTGCAAATCATTCAGACACTTCAGCCCATGCTGGGCTGTCACATCCACTAACAACTTCCTGAAAAACCCTTCCATTTCTCGTACAGCACATGAAATGATGCTGTTCGGCAGACAGACAGTGGAAGCAAGGTGTTCAGCCCTTTCAGTTTTTATTTATAGCAATGGGGAGCATATTGCTGGAGGTACTAAGAGCAGGTTTACTTTCTGAAGGAGCCAAATTTGTCTCAATTGTCTCTAAATGGAAAACTATCTATCCCAATAGTCAGTGGAAACAGCTCTCCTGATCTCTCTCTATCTTTTATTCTGAATTTGAAGCTTGTTTTGTTAATGGTTAAACACCTCCATTCTTAATCTCATTAGTATAAGGCCCTCAGCCAGGACCCACTTACAATGGCAGAAAGACATTCACAAATTTGAGTAGGCTTTAGTTCTGACACTAACAAATATCCCACTGTCTTAGCCTTTCATAAGTCAGACAAATGGAAAGTAATGTTAAGCACTTCTATCAAAAATAAACACTTTTTTTTTTTTTTTGTGTTCTTTTTCTCAGCAGTTCCCATAGATGCAGGCTATAGAGAGCTTTGGAATATGACACTCTCTTATTGGCTTGTTCCTTTTGAAGCAAACTCCAAATCATTGCTTTGTTTTGTTTTGTTTTGCTTTGCTTTGTTTTGGGGGCTCATGGGTGTTTAAACGAACTCCTTGCAAGCTACAGTTGTACTCCTAAGTACAGTTGTGGGCAATAAATAAGAAATATTAAGAATTCTGCAACCAGGTTATAGTGGAACAACAACAACAACAACTACAAAAAAGCCTGCTGCATTCTTTCTATACAAACGCAAAAACATAATTGGAAAAAATCATTTTTATGTTCTCTTACATTAGAAGGGGCGCCTGAGTGAAACATTCACTGATGAATTACTCCTCTAATCTGTGAAGGAAAAAACAGCTACTGGCGAATTAAAGAGTCCTGGAGGAGAGCCATGAGAACTAAATGGCTAAAAATGAAAACAGGCAAACATTTGAAGAGTATTCTACAGAATACAGATCTTTCAACACCTCCCCCTTTTCCATGGCTAATTCATTGTCATGGAAACTGAATTTATCAAAATGTTCTTGTTCACTCCTAGTGACCTAGTGAGTTGACTTACAGAGCTGGTGAAAGGTAACTCAGGCTGAAGCAATTTTTACAAATGATATGCAACAGTTCATAAATTGGTAAATAGTTTCCCCTAGTCTCAAAAGACTCTCTTTGTCTGCAAGCTAGAGGTGTCTGAAACCCTTACTAATAAGTTAGCATGGGAGGCATATATGAGTTTAGCTCCTTTCTTCCCCTCTGCTCTCTTTTAATTTGTTTTTCTTCTTACCCTGTGAATTTATGCTAAAATCCTGTTATTTGTGTCTTTTATTTACTTCATGTATTCTCCACAGCATTTTCCTTCGCTAATCTGTAGCCCAAGGATGCAAAAATCCTTCATCACCTCATCACAAACGTCTCTTCTTATCTGTTGCTGAAGGTAGGTGTTGACTATCAAGTGTAATACACAATGACTACTGTATGCAGCCAGCTTTGCCAAATCCAAAATAACCCTGGAACTCTAAGTGCTTTTATTCTGTCTCAGAAGGTGGGGTTGCTTGTATTTCTTCATCATATAGGAAAATCCTCATATAATTATTTTGAAGGTTTTTCAGCTTCCATGTCACTGCCAAATTCTGTCAAGGTTGATTTTTACTTTATTTTATGTTAGCAATTAGTGACTTGTTGTCATGGAAACCACACTTCACATGATTCTTGAACTTAAATGGCTGAATGTGATCATACAGCAGCCCTTCATTCTTTAGCCCCAGTAGTTAAAAAGTCTTGCTTTGTGTGTGGCATCTTGATTACAGAATCACATAAAATATCTATAAACACACAAAAATAATAGCAGAGGGCTACATCAATTAAAATGGAGCATTCAATAATTCATTCTTTAATTAAAGCTCTTCTTTTCCCTACTGCTGTAACCTTTCAAGTGTTAAAGCAGACTAAGAGCTAATAATCTGTATGAAATATCTTTTCTAATCAGCAGTTTGTGAAACAATAATAAAGGAAAACAAAAAAAAAAGGGATTTTAAACACTTTTGCTTTTATGCTTAATGTAAAGAATGAAAACAAAAGAATTTTAGAGAAGATATTTTCTCAGGTATAAGTTTGTGTCTGAGTTTATAGGTGGTATGTATTAATGTATATAGAAGGGGATGCATTCAGTTCAGCTCTTTGTTGGCAGGCAGATAAAAATAACTCAGGACATAGGAGTAAAAGGGTATGCCCCAGTATACCCTGAATAGCAGACACATTTGAATTTGGTCATCCGTTAAATATGTTGTACCTGCAAATTAAAATCTTAAAACTTTACTTCACAGAGTACGTTTTTCAATAGCAGTAACACTGAAGGATCAGTACATTGCATTTTTTCCTTCGTGTGAGTGACGTCTCCACCATTTAGAAACATTTTGAAAATATTCCTGCATCATAAAGATCCATTTCCATTGAAGATTTTTTTAGGTTATATTGTTATAATAGTAGTGACAAGCAAGATGAAACAGACTAATATAAAGATCCATGTGAAGTCTCCTATTCCAGAGTATGACACTTCTTTGGGTTTGGTCAATTCATTTCCAAACTATCTGCAGATTTTTATATATATGCATGTGTGTATACACACATGTATGTGCGTGTGTATGTATGACTGTGTGTATATATACTTATATACATACAATTTATTTAGAAAAAAAGTTGTACATGCAAGAGTTACACAGATATGACTGCAATATTTTAAATTCACAGCTTGTACAGTTTTAATTGTCTAGATTAATGGTTTATGGGGTTGCATGTTCATGTCTCTCTGATTCTTGAAAAATGCTGAATCGCCTGTAATCCATAAGAATTCAAGCTACTTGAACTTCATAGGGAATGATAATAATCAGGCCTGCGCATGTGAAATTATAAATGTCATTCTAACAAATACTAAACGGTAGACACAGTGATTTTTTAAGACTTTCCTGGTACTTGAAACATAAGAGACTCAGCCTTGAAAGGACACTACACTTTTTATTAAACTCTCAAAATTCTGTTTGGATTATTAGAACTAAATTAAAATGGCTGTTAATGTAACTATCAGAGAAAAATGTAGTTCAAAGGCACTGTAAGACAAATTCTTCCCTGAGGTAACACAGCCGAATTCAATGTTATTTTCTTCATATCTCCTCCCATGTATTGGAGACTCATTGATTGGACTTACTAACTTTACACACTAAAAATAGCTGTTTGCTTTCAGTGATATAAAAGCAAATATATCATGATTTCCACATTCATTTGCTGTGTTCAGAGGTTGCCTGCAAAGGAGCAATTTTGAAGTATTTTACTGAAGAGTATTCACTATTTATTCAGCATACTATATCAACATCAAGCATTTGATTGAATACATCCTTTTTTTTAAATAAAAAAGATGATAAAAACAGAAGTAGAATTGACGGTTTCTTATACTTGTAGTAAATATATCTGCCTGAGGTTACATAGTTATGAAAATTAATGTATTTACTGGATACTTTTAGTAACTATTAAGATAATAGTACATGTTTCACTATTTGTTGTATTCTTATGTGCTCACTCAAGTTCTAGGAAAGCAAAACAATTATTTTGAAAACCATGTAGAAAACAGTGTGAAGCCAGAATTTGTCTTGTAGTAAGATACACTGAATACCATCTTATTGCACTAAGCATAGTATTTCCTGGTAAATTGTGAACTTAGGCCTTAAGGTCTTTTTAAAGGGTTCCCCTTGTTAATGTGTCAGGTTACTTTTGGTTCCTATTTCTTGAGAATTACTTAAAATATATCCCTGCAGTGCCAACTTCTCTTAAAATTTCTTAGGAGCACAGTCTATAAACTTCTAAAATCACAGATCTAGTATCAATTAGTCCTGTGTTAGCTACAGCACATGTAGAATCTTTCTTGAACACTTCCAGTACATGTTACTATACTTTCTATTATTTTAAAGTTGTGTTAAATTAACATTTCTTACTAATTGTACTCTGTATGTTTCACAAATATGTGAAATTTTGCCTTTTCTTTCATTTAAATGCAGAGAATGAAAAAGATCAAATTACTAATTCAAGTTTATAATGGAGTGAAACATTCGACCTTGCACATGTATTGCCTAGAACTATTGCTATTATTACAGCAATTGTAAGGAAAATATTATGAAAATTAAAATGCAGAATAGCATTCTTCAATATGCACAATTAGGCAAAAAAATACTCCTTAGAATCAGATCTAAGTGTAATTTTAAAATAAGAAGCTATAAACCAGCTGATTTTCTTCACTGTGTGGGATTTCTTTGGGGTATTATTTCAGTCCTGTAATCTGTTTAACATTTTTGTACTTGGAAAGACAATAGAATATGACACGTTCTTTGACAGTTTGTTCACACAAATTAACCTCATTTAGGGGAAAACTGGCTGTGGGTGAACATCTACTTTTTCAGAGCTTTGTAAGACAGTCTATAAATTGTTGGCTTTCTGGGAGGTCTGCTTCCTAAACTTTAGGCATTCTGCTAAATAATAACACTTATTAATTATGTAGCATGTATCTTATGATAGGCTTTCATGTGGATGACCTTATGTGTCGGAGAAAAGAAAGATAAAAGACACGCTTGATCCATTTCTTCAAGCTAATTGAAATTCTCAAGATTGTGCCTGTAAAGCACAACTGCTTTGCACAGGATTACATTGGGGTAACAGAGAGGGGTATTTGGCCATGGTTTATTCCTTCATTCGCAAAGAAACCCTTCAAACCAAGCTTAATAGCAAATATTTCATGACAGGAATCTATCACATAGAGATAATATTAGCCTAAGGGAAATGCTTAGGATTATATTTGTTTCTTTATTTCTATCTAGTCTGACAAATGAATAAATGAGTGTCCTCTAGAAAGGAGAAGAATACAGGAGAATTTAATGCCAGTATAATCCCCATACAACATGATGGCAACCAAAATAACTTTTAAAACTTTCTTATTTTGCTAAATCTCACATTGATTTTGTCTTAGAATACTTTTATAATTAGATGAGAGATAATACATAAATTGGGTGAGGATGATGAAGACTACCTATGAAATAAAGTAAAACACCAGCGGAATTTATAAATAAATTTACAAATGGAAATGTCTGAGGGTCCTGTCTATCTTCTTTCTAAAAGTATGTTTATTTCTCCTTTTAGTTTAACATGTACTGTTGAATAATTTTTTTATATAGGTAAATAAGAGAAGAAAATATGAAAAGTTACACAATACCTCCTGTTGCGTCATAAACAGTTATTTTGTTGTGTGGAGCTCCCAGTGCTTAAAGAAGGACTAAGAAATTTTCACTGGGGGGGAAGGGGCAAATGAATTTTTTCTAGTCTGAATTTTGCAATGAAAAAAAGCTGTATCTTTATAGAGAAATATTAGCTTTGTGGAGCTAATAAAAAATAAATATATAAAAGGCTGACTTCTTGTTTAGTACTCTAAGCCTAGACTGAAAATTTTCACTTTTGGCTGCCTTTACAGCAAGTCTGCTATCAGTTGTATTTGTTCTGGATGACCTACATTTATGGTGGTAAAACCTTTAATGTATAATCTTATCATCATATTTTCTGTATGTGTCACACACATTATAAATAAACTATTTTAGGTGCATTTCAAAGCATTAAAGTATGTTTATGGATTATCTTTTGTATTCTTAATATAAAGTTAGATCCCTTGGCTACTGTAGGTCCAATTGTGTGCCAGTTTCAGAGGGAGTCTTTGAAACCTCTAAATATAGCTTAAAAGAGTTTCTCTATATCTAAGATGTCATGACATTAACACCCAGTATCTTGGGATACTCCAAAGTTAGAAACTGGGAAACTGATCCTTTCCAGTAGCATAAAGCTCTAATTTCGAGCCTTACAAGTCTTCAAAAAAATGGACTTACCTTTTGACATTTTAGATATGAAAAAAGTCTTTGTGAGTCCTGATCATCCTCTATATTTTCTGAGGAAAATTTACTGATTTGAAAGGAGAAAGAAAATACCTCCTTGTTATATTTACTTTAAAGTAATAATAAACAAATCCCTACTGGTTCTTGACAGGTATTTTTATAGGAAGTGGTCTAGGTCATAAAATCTGTACTAATTAATCACAAAGATACACAAGTTATAATTAACTGCATATTTATGAAAAGTTGACATACACACTTATGTAGGTCTGTGTGTAACTAGAGTTTGAAGGTGCAGATATATATGCTTTTTATGAGCAAAGAGGTTTTATTTGCTGCAATAAGAAGGAAGTTCAATTAAAAGGAAAAATACGGATGTAGTGTGTGCTTAGCTTTTCTTTGACCCAGTGCTCATCAGTGATGATTGTCTATTCTGGGCTTTTTTGGTGTTGAAAATGAATCTGTAATTAATTGCAGATATGAATATGAAAAGAAATTTACTATCTCAGTTCCCTTCAGTAAAGCATTTTGTTGAGCTGGATGACAAATCAGTGTCTGAAGTTGTACGTCACGGACAGACTACTTTTCCATTTAGGGTCTATTGCGCAGTGACTGAAAAATGGTGGAGTGGTTCAGCTTCATTTGCTGAATAACCTGGAGGTCCTTGGGGGAAAAGGGCTAAAAATCTACCGTCTCAGAGATTGTTTGATCTAACCTGAATTCTTGGCATGCAAGTAACATACTTCTCTTGCTTGCAGTACCTAGTGTTTACCCTGGCTTTGACTAGTGTGATATATGGGAATATCAGACATCTCTCCTGAGTAACATTTTGCAGTACAGCAAAATAGTATGCAGTTTTCCATACGTTTGCACAAGAAATTATATGGATGTTTCTGAGCTGGATCTGTAATGCTTCTTGGTATTGTTCATACCAGTTTACAATAGAGAAGTTGCTTTCTTAACATCAAATCCAAGAATTTCAGAGTTGTCAAATATCCCAACTTTATTTTTGCCTAGGTACACTGGATATACCTTGTTGTTAAGATGTGAATTTTCACAGCATTATGAGAATCATATCTCAGATGGTATGGAAAGAACTGAGAGAACCAAATTCTATATTTTATGTTAAAACATGCAGGCCAAAATAACTTTGGAAATGTGTCTACCAAACTGTATTTTGGTTACACCAGTGTTAGTATTTCCTACATACTGTCACCAAGAAATACGTATTATCTGTAAATATACACATACATTAATAAATTATACATTAAAGGTATAGATCCAGATGTATATATTAATTCCTTTAATGTACATCTTCAAGAAATTCTATATTATGGCTGTAATTGATTACATAGGAAAACAGAACTTCTAGTCTTCTTATAACCTAAATGTTTTGTTTACATCATATCTGACTTACTAATAATCTATAAAAATGGTCAGCACTAACAGTGATGACTCAGGAAAGACCAACAGCTTCACTGCAGAAAAGCTGGAATATTCAGAGACAGAAAGCAAAAAACATTTGAATGTATGTAAGTAGCAAGTGCTTTCTAGATAGTGAGGTCATGCCTGATTTGATATAACTCAGATTTCAGATGAACTGTTTTATTTTCCTTTTACATTTTCTCTTCCTTTCTCTATTTTCTTATTTCATATTACCTACTTTTGAAATGTGAGATTCTAAACCAGTTATTCTTAGTCATCTAGCTAACAGAGAAGACTCTTAGAAAGATAAGAATGGATAAAATTGGATAGATTTCTTTTTTCTTCAGCTTTTCCTTCTGTCTGACAGATGTTGACCATGATCTAATGTGAATTTTATCCCTAAAGTAGCTTTATAGAGCAATTCTGAAGCAACATTCATATATTGAATTCATTGTTAACAATTATAAACTGTGCTTTCATATTATCTATCACGGCTTATCACAAGGAATCCTTGTTATTTCCTCTAGCCAGTTCAATAGCCCTACAGTGTGGCAGTGGTGGTGATGTGTGTTTGCATGTAATTGGGGCATGGAAGCATCCTTCACTGATATTTTCTGTTCCTGGGAGGCCTTGCATAGCGAGAGCATTGATCAAATGGTCTCCTAGAGGGGTGCCATTGCTGCAGGCTGGTCATTTAGGGTGGCCAACTGAAAACAAAATTGAGGCAAATAAAATAAAAAAGAACACAAAGTTAGCTAGAGGCAGAAAAAAACTGTCAGTCTATTCTTTTGTTATAGCTGTGCTTCAAGCATCAGTGTTTGCAAGAAGCTCCAAAGTGGCCCTAGGACGAAGCTCCATAATTGGAGGCAAGCAAGGCACAGATGCTAGCTTTTATTAAATATCAACAGAATTTTACAGTGTCAACAGCCCGGCACTGAAGGAGAAGGCAGGATGGGAAAGAAATTCCTTCCCTGGGCTAATCTCCTGCTTAATGTCCTTCAGACCTACTCATCAGATCTGTCCTTATACTCACCACCTCTGACAGAGCCAGGCTATCTATAAATAGCTTTATGCACTTAAGCCATGTATAAATAACCTCTTACTCATGAGATGCTGTAGGCTGTCCTGCCTGGTTCTCAGCTGCCGTTACTGAAGGATACAGTCCCCTGTAAGTCCTGTGTGGTATCTGTCAGCCCACATTTCTACTTCCTTGGGGTGTCTCAAAAGTTATTAGACACTGATGTTCAAGCAACGGAACCCTTCCAAAAATGCTACATGGACTCCTTAAGTGAATAAAGGCATATTTCAGAGGTGTTGATAACTTTGTGCAGCAAAATGTTCCTTTCTCCTGTCTCTTTCTTACACTGAAATTATGAAAGATTATAGAAAGAGGCAAAAACACTGAGTCAGACTTCTCTGCTTATTGGAACATCATAGACCTTTTTTGTCATTTTTTTGGTTGGTTGGTTGGTTGTTTTTTTGTTTGTTTTGTTTGTTTGTTATTATTATTTATTGTCAGGGGTTTTTTTATGAAAAGGAAGTGGTTAATTTAGTTTAGAGAGGAACATTCTTGGGTCCTGGTAGTTCATTATGGCATGGCTTCATCCAGCTGCAGAATGGATTTGTTAAGGCTGTTATCCATTGGGCAGATTTACTGCAGCTCTTAGTCTTCTCTATATTCTATGCAGAGAGTACAAAAGAGATTTAAGAATATCTCTAATCTTAGATCTCAGGTGCCCTGCCCCTTTACTACATTGTCTGAAAATGGAACAAAGCAGTCATTTAGAAGTATGTTTGTTTAGGTTATCTCTCCAAGTTTATTTGAATAGCACTGTGCTGTGCAGATCTTTGTCTAAGATCATATGGGAAGGAATTTTATATAAAGCTAATTTACTCTGCCTAATTCAGTAAATTACAATACTAAATTGGAAAGCATTCATGACAATTTAGTTTGTTTCAACTTGTTACTGCACCCACGCTGTTCTCTGTTTCTTTGGGCTGATCATGTACATGCTGCCTTTATGCTGAAGATGACACCCTGAAATGGCTCCTCAAGAGTCATGACTCAAAGGTAGTTGTAAACCTGAAAGGTGTTCAGACATGACAGCACTTTCCCTCCCCACTTTGCCTCCCTTCCAATCCTCCAAGCTGCAACAGGAAATGTTATCTATACAGATAGTCCCAAGAGAGTTGCTTTGCTTTGCAATGTTCATGCCAAAAGACAGCACTATTTTTGCCTGAAGTTCTTTTTTATGACATCTACAGATCAGCATAAAGTACCCTGCAAAATTAATTGAATTCTCCAATAATTGTTGTAAAGCCAAATGCCATATACAGCCTTAAGATATATATGCATTTTCAAATGTCTTTGTAGCCTGATTTGGGCCATTTACCTCATGAAATTTCAACTTAATGCTGAGTGCATTAATGAAACTGTGAGTCAATGTATGTTTTTTTTCTTTTCTGCTTTTCTATTTTGATGTGGATACTTTTGTTTTCTGCTCCAGTGAGCATGTTTCTTAGGTTTACTTGATTTGTCTACCTGTTGGTGACAATATGAGCAAGGATGGTGGAATAACAGTGGGTAGATATGAAGAGAAAGAGTATCATGTCAAAGAAGATTAGGAAGAAGTCTACAGACTCAGCAAATTCAGCCTGATAGTTGTAGGAGATTTAATATGGCAAGGAAATAAAAGTTTAGTTTTCCAGAGCCATCTAAACTAGGGAAAATACTCCTCTGCAGTGCACTGCGCTTGTTTCTGCTGCACATGTTCTCCGATTTGCCCATACTGAGGGGGTCTGCTGTTATGAATGTTGTGTTGAAATTAAGGAATGAACTCACTACACTACCAATTAGTATAAAAAAATGGACACCTATATCTTCTTATACAAACTGAGGGGTGACACTGGTCAAAACCAGCTTGTATCAATGAAGAATCAGTGAGGTGGACAGACATTGGCGGCATTCTGAGGATTGCAAGCAGTTGAGCACCTGCTGCCACGTAAAATTAACAGATGTGTTCCTGCAGAGATAAATTCTGAAGTCATTAAGCAGTTGATTTTGGGAAAGAAAAGGTAATTTTTCAACAGAGTTTTAGTGTGGAGCAGTCCCTGCTATGGTTACATAACACCCACCAAGGACAAGAGTTGGAATGTAAAATAGCAGAAGTTATTGACTACATTTACATTAATAAGTGATTCAGTCCAATGGGGGAGGATCAGCAGACCAAAGCAGGTCATGTTGGCATTTATGTCTGTCATACATGAAGTCTGGTGTTTGAGCTTTGCACCGGATTTAGCATGATTTCCTAGACTGAACATCCTTGCTAAGTGTATGGCTCAAAGCAGTCCAAAGGACTGGTCACTAGTTCACACCCTCATGTCCATCATGACATGGAAGGCACATTTGGTGCATACATGGTGTCACACTTTGTGTTTAGATTCCTGTTAAAGAAATCAACTTTGCAATGACTGAAGCTACTCTGAGCTGAATCACATGGTTTGCTCTAGAGCAAAGCACTAGATATAATAATTGTATAATGTTTAATAAGCGCATAAAAGGTCATATAGCTGTTGTTGATAGCAATAGAGAGGATTCTTCATACATCACAAGCTGTGCCTAATTGTAACTCCAAATTGAATGAATTTATTCTTAACTATACCTGAACAAATGAAGATAGTCAAGCTTCATTTGAAGAAATTGATCACTAGGTGTAAGAATTACACTATAAATTCAGTTTTCCCCCATGTGCCTATTTTACCTGACACGAAGTAGGTATTATATAAATGCAAACATCTATATAAAAGTATTATATAAATTTTAGTTTGGGTTATGTTAAACTTTTTTTTATTTCCCTATCTTAATCTGTTTCTATGTATGTATATAAGGTTTAAAACCACTCTTATTAGAAATTAATCAAATTATTAATTCGAAATAAAGGCTGCTCTATGTGGTTCTAGTACTGTTAAGTCATAGATGTTGCTGCAGAGTAAGTGGCAGTATTATAGATTCATCTTTCTTATTTATTAATACAGCAATTTGATTTTTCAGTGCAATATCTTTCTCACATATTTTGCATTCTAGATCTTCTTTTATTGTGCCTTTTCCCCCTTCTTTTTAAAGCACCACTAATTCACCTCAGTGCTGCAATAATGGGTAACTCGGAAGGAGTTTGGAAGGAGAGAGAGGCAAAAAGAGAGCTATTGAAGTAAATGAAGCATTACCCAGGACTGCTGCACACACCAGTGTCTGTTCCTGTACTAGTGTCATATCCCTTTTCCCAGCCATTAGAAAGATAACTCATTTCTCAGAATATTCCATGCTCAAGGGCAATAGTTACCTTCACCACAGAGAGAATTAGCACTGGCTGGTATAATTTTGGAAATATGTAGCAATTACTTCCAGCAGAAACTCAAGATCTCATAATCTCTTAATGAAGAATGACAAAGAGCCGAGCTCAGAGATGGTGGCCCAGAGCTGCTAGGTTCACTGTTGTATACCGTTAGTTTGCAGAATCCTCATGCAGATGATCTTCCCTTTTCTTTTTCTGTCTTTCCTCCTACTTTCCACCTGTCTTTACAATCTGATCAACTTAGCATCTCAGCTGTATAACCCTTCTTTCCCTTTGCATTGAATTTACATATGACTGCATGTGGCTCATTTTTTCTATTCATCATAACTCAAAAAATGAAAATGTTTAAATGAACTACATTATACTGTTGCCTTGCATAAATATGCACTCTGTTTTTGTTGGAATGTCTTAGGATACCTGCCTTTGGTTTGTTTTAGTTACCCCTCTCTAATTCACAATTAAAATTTATTTTGCTTTGAAGGTCTTAAGGATGTATGAAAGCTATGTGTAGGTGTAAACAACCATGTATTTACCCTGTTGGAAGTAGCATAATAGATAGATCTCGTTTGGGATTATACCATTTGTGATAAATAAAAAACGATAAGGTTAAAGCTCACTCTCTAGTGGCATTTATTTTCAAACTGATTTACAGCAAATCTTAAGTCTGAGGCTGATGCCTGTCTCTGGGTAAGTTTCAGTTTTACATACTGTTATCAAGATAGCTTTAACTGAAAAAAATGGGTTTGGAGGAATGTCTGAGAAATACTGTAGGTAAACAGCTACACTGCTTTGAATGGATGGTTGCTTGACACTAGTGTTTTTCTTTCTGAAGGGATCTTGGAGACTTTTGTGTTTGAAACATTTCTGACTAGAAATTACATTGCCGTCATAAGCATGCTGGTATCTCAGGCATACAAATTTCACTGAGCTAAGGACATGCTGCAGAAAGGCTTGCAACTGGACTTCATGTCACTGATCACATCCTTCTGAGCCCAGCAGTTCAGGCATTTTTCAATCCGTGCTACTTTCCACTTATCCATACTTCCTAAGTTTGTCTATGAGGATGTTATGGAAGACAGTCTTGAAAGCCTTACTAAAGTCAAAATAAGCAACAGCCCCTTCTATACTCTCATCCACTGAGCTGGTAATTTTGTTGTGCAAGGCTACAAGGTTGATTAGGTATGACTTCCCATTTGGAAATCCACGCCAACTACTTCAGTCATCTTCTTTCTTTTTATGTACTTGAAAAAGGTTTCCAGATTGTTTGCTCCATTATCTTCTGTGGGGCTGTAGTTCTTTGGATCCTGGTTCTTGCCTTTCTTGAAGGTAGAGGTTATGTTTACGTTCTTCCAGTCCCTCAGAAACCTCTCTTGATCACCATGACCTTTCAAATGTACTTGAGATAAACTTCACAATGACATCAGACAGCTTCTTAAGCATTTGTAGGTGCATTCTATAAAGGCGAAGACCTCAGTGGCTGGAAAAAAACCTATCTATTTTTAAAAAGAGTAAGAAGAAAGACACTGTGAATGACCAGCCAGTTGGCCTCACCTCAATGTCGAGCAAAATCATGGAACAGAACCCCCTGAAAATTATGTCAAACCACATGGAAGACAGAGGGATGATTAGAGACAGCCACTATGGCTCCATTAATGGAAAATTGTGTCTGAATAATCTAGCGGCCTTCTGTGATGAAGTGAATACATCTGTGAACAGACAAGATGTATGGATGTAATCTACCTTGACTTCTGTAAGGCCTTTGAGATGGTTTCCACGACATACTTGCTAAACTGGAGATATGGGTTTGGTGAATGAACTGTTAAATGGGTAAGGAATTGGCTGGCTGACCTCATCCAAAGAGTTGCAGTCAACTGCTCAATGTCCAAATGAAAACCAGCAATGAGTGATGTCCTTCAAGGGTCTGTACTGGGACCAATACTATTTAATATCTTCATAATGACATATATAGTGGATCAAGTGCACCCTCAGCATATTTGCGGGTGGCACCAAGCTGAGACGTAGAGTTTCCTTAGCATACTAAGGAAAAAAGATGACATCCAGAGGGACCTGGACAGGCTCAAGAGGTGGGCCTATGCAAAGTTCATGAAGTTCAACAAGGCCAAGTGCAAAGTCCTGCATGTGGGTCAAGGCAACAAATGAAAAATTGGTTGTGAGCTGGCAATGTGCACTCAGAGGAACAAAAGCTCAAACATTCTTTGATAAGTCTCTGGGGAAGCTACAAGCTTCCTTCTAAGGATGGATCTGAAGTTACTAAAACTGGCCTGAAAAGGAAGAAAAGTGACATACTTTCAATTCAAAATTGACTAAAATGCAATAGCTTGGTGCAAGACAAGTCATGATATCCACCTAGAACAGACTAATAAAAAAATGAAAGAGAAGAAAGGACAGGGCTGGTCACTAGGAATTGTGACAGATAGCAGTACTTTAACATTGCTAATCAAAAGCACTTGGTCCATGGTGCTAAAGCACTAATATTTACAACGTTGCAACTTCAGTTTTGATTTTGAAAACTTCCTATCCTTTTCTAATTTTCTAACATGATAATAACCTTCAAGAAATCATTTGTAAAAAATAAGCTGATTTTGAACGCTATTAAATAATGCTAGTTTGGTGTTCTTTCTTACACTCATGCTCTGCCAGTATTTTAACGTTTGTGGAACAAATGAAGAATTTCTAAACAGTGCCAGAGGGGCATTGTGTTAATTCTTAGAGACAGAAATTCTGTACAATTTTAGTATGCCTCGAAGCACTGCTGGTTTATGATAAGGACTTCGTAAAAGTGCAACAAAGATGATGGCTTAGTTAAAATACTATCAATATACTTGGTTAGGAAATGAAAACCCCAGTCTTTCATGAATTGTGTTTAAATGAGTGAATCTTCCTGTTCTTCCTTTACAGAATTTCAGTGTATATAGGGGTAATCTGTTATGATGGTTTATTTTTTGGTTCAGTTGTGTTTGAATATAGAAATATTGTTGGGATTAAGAGTCAATCCTCTCTGAAAAAGGGGAGAGTGAATACGCATTGGGATGAACAAATAGCATTGAAGATATCTTTTTAAATTCAAGAGGAAATACAAATGCCTATACTCATACATAACATGTAAAAGTATCTTCTACTAAATGTCTGCATGTTTTGTGAAGAGAGTCAGTAATACACAAAGCTGAATAGACTATAAATTAAATAACCAGGATAAGTAATTTATGATTCTTGTTGCAGATTTTGTGTTCCATCACATATTCTTTGCCTTTAAGTTTCAGTGAAGAGTTCTAATGGCATGTGGCACTAATATAGAGAAGTGACTACATAGTTTATTTTCCAGTGCCTGCTTTTGACTGCAACAGACCACTTGCAGTGTATGCAGGAAGTAAGTTCAGTGGGAGCACAAGAATTTATCTGACTATACAGGAAAGAGGAGTTCAATTATATTTTTGTGGATCTCTCAACACGTGTAAAATATGGGTGTAAAGTAATTTGATCATAGAATCACAGAATGGTTTGGGTTTGAAAGGACCTTAGGATAATCTAATTCCAACCCCCCTGCCATGGGCAGGGACACCAAACACAAAACTAGGTCGCCCAAGGCTCTGTCCAGCCTGGCCTTAAACGCCTCCAGGGTTGGAGCATTCACAACTTCCTTGGGCAACCTGTTCCAGCGCCTCACCACCCTCACTGAAAAGAACTTCTTCCTTATATCTAACTTGAACCTCCCCTGTTTTAGTTTGAACCCTTTACCACTTGTCCTATTGATACATTCCCTGATGAATATTCCCTCCCTGGTATCCTTATAGGAACCCTTCAGATACTGGAAGG
>NW_009941664.1:1068-1417 GCF_000696875.1 Nestor notabilis | reverse complement strand
GCCCTCGGGGTCCAGGATGGCCATGTGGGGCCGGATGGGGGGTCCCACTGATGTCAGCCCCACGCGCTTGCGCTTCGGCTTCTCTTTCACTTGTGCCATGATGATTGCTGCGCCGGGGAAGTCCATGGCCATGCGCCGGCGCTTCCCTGTGGGGCAGAGACGGGTGAGGGTCTTTGATGTCTTCCCGGTCCCCTTGCACCCTCTTGGGGACCTGGGGGTACCGCACGCCTCTGCTCGCCCCAAGGAGGAAGGGGACATGGCCACAACCTACCCAAGGTCCACATCAGCCCGGCCTCAGCAGGAGTGGTGGTCTCGTCAATGTCATTGCCATAGAGGCAGAGCCCGGCCT
>NW_009941664.1:0-880 GCF_000696875.1 Nestor notabilis | reverse complement strand
GTGGTACAGGCGCAGCTCCCAGTGTACCTCCACGCCATCCTCGCCAGTGTATCCGCAGCGCGTGACCCGGCAGCCCGGCACACCAAAGACTGTCGTGGTAATGCTATTCATGAAGGAGAGCTTGGCTAGGTCATCTGACAGCCCCGCCTGCAGCACCCATGCCATGGAGGGACCTGGGGAGGCAGGTGGCTGGGAGATGTCAGTGTCCGGGGAAGGATGGGATGGGGAGAGGGCACTGACATCCATTGGGCAAGGGCCCAGAGGAGGGCAGGCCCATGTGGGCCCTGCTACCTTGCAGAGCCAGCAGAGCGTTGTCCAGCACCTCGAGGTGGATGTCACCGCCGGTGGCCTGCAGCTCCGCTGCTCTGCCCTGCCAGGTGACAGTGCACTGCTGCCATGGGGGCCAAGCCCACGTGTGCCCACACAGCCACAGATATCCCCAAGAGGTGAGAGGACTCATTCCCACTGCATTTCCCCTGTCCCACGGGGTCCAGGCAGCCCCGTACCCTCATGATGGCTAGGTCCTTGTCAGCGCAGCCAGCGTTAGACACCACGTAGAGGTGATCTTCCAGTGTGTTGGTGACGATAAGGTCATCCACGATGCCACCCCTCTCGTTGGTGAGCAGTGTTAGGGTGCCCTGCAGAACGTCTCTCAGGAGCGCAGGCAGGCTGCTCATGGCCTCCCCGACCCCTTCGGACGTGCCCGGGGCCCTCTGACCCTGGCAGACACCCGGTACCTCCATACCTGTCCCGGCTTCAGCTCAGCGATGTCCCCCACCACCAGGCTCTCCATGAACCTGATGCGGTCCCGGCCGTACACCCGGGTCTGGAAGGGGCCGGGAGGGGCGTGAGGCCGTGTGCGTGCCCCCTGCCGCCCCCA
>NW_009941663.1:0-34819 GCF_000696875.1 Nestor notabilis | reverse complement strand
TATATATGTACATATAAACCCCCTTGTACCAAAGTAATTCTGACATTCTTGATTGGCTACAAGTAGTTCTAACCAAGTAGAAGGTTACAACACATCTATGATGGGCATCAAACGTCCCTCTATAATTACCAGCAAGTAAAGTGCAGTTGTGAACTACAGAATTGAGGAATATAGCCAGGACAAGATGGCATAGCCCAACTTCTTGTCATATCTAAATACTAACCTACTGTTTAGGCACTGGAGTAAAATGTGAGAGCTGTTCCTCGCTATAACGACACAATACTTAAAGACATTACACGTATGTAACAGGTTGAGTTTCTCTTACATAAGCCTTGCTAAAGAAACATTGGGGAAGAAACTTGCCAACTGAATCATCACCGTTCTGACAGCGAGTCCACACCTCCAGCCTATCACACCTATGGGCACCCCACGTGATGTGGCCACCAGGACAAGCACATTTCCTTTCTTTAACTCTACAAATGTTTCTATTTTGATTCTTTTTAATCAGTTGTTTTGCAACCTGGAGTGAGGGAAGGGGATGTAGCAGATCCACAGCAGCAGACATTTGTGACAACCTGCAGCTAGAAGTAAACTGCACAGTGTTTCAGCATCCGTACCTTTGCAGTCAAATTGTTGCCTTAGAACCCTGTCAGGTAGCAATCACACAAAATAACTTCATACTGCTTCACACCCACGCCTTAGTTCAACACCAGATGATGATTTATTCAGCTAATCAAAACTTGATTACTTGCATGCAAGAACAGCAGCTCCCTGGACAGAAACTGTTGTGAACCTGTTGCAGAGCCACAGGTATTTTCCTGACTTTGATAACGAACTACTTTAAACTTCTCTGCTGTTACTAACTGATGTCGAGAGATGCCACAGCCACATCAGGCAGTGCTGTAAATCTCTCTCTCTCAATGCGTGCGTGGCAAGGCACAGCGTTTCAGTAAAGCCTCTAAATGATGGAGTTAAAAATATTCTGTTCAACTTGTTAAAGTTGAAATATCTTTAACAACTCTTTCTACACGAAGAAGTTAGATCTTAATCTTTCAACTCTGAAAAACAGGTTTTAACTTGAATTCACAGAGCAGAGGAGGATTGATTTTGCAACACTGTGTAACATAGCACAAAGGCACTGGGATACAAACTCTTTCACCCCAAAACCTGATATAAACCCTAACACAGTTAATACCAACAGTTATTCTGGGCCAGTTAATCACTGTTTGGACCCTACAGTATTTAAGTTCAGTTCCCAGTGGGAAAGCCACCGCTACCTGCACTCATTCAGCTGCCTCATCACAGTAGGCAAATGCATCAGAGAGATCTTCAACAAGGTTCAGAACGACATGGAAAAGTTTCACTTCTCACCTAGCTTTTTCCTTTTTGCCACAAAAATCTGGCACTTGAATACTATTCCCAGTATAAAATCCACACAATATTCTACTATGGCAGAAGTTCATAGAATCACAGACTGGTTTGGGTTGGAAGGGACCTTAAAGATCATCCAGTTCCAACCCTCTGCCACAGGCAGGGACCCCTTCCACTAGAGCAGGTTGCTCCAAGCCCCTGTGTCCAACCTGGCCTTGAACACTGCCAGGGATGGGGCAGCCACAGCTTCTCTGGGCACCCTGGGCCAGCGCCTCAGCACCCCCACAGGGAAGAACTTCTTCCTAACATCTCATCCAAATCTCCCCTCTGTCAGTTTAAACTCATTCCCCCTTGTCCTGTCACTACCGGCCCTTGTCAAAAGCCCCTCTCCAGCTTTCTTGTTGGCCTCTTTAGGCCCTGGAAGCTGCTCTAAGGTCTCCCCGCAGCCTTCTTTTGTCTAGGCTGAACAAGCCCAACTCTCTCAGCCTGTCTCCAGAGCAGAGGTGCTCCAGCCCTCAGAGCATCTCTGCGGCCTCCTCTGGATTTGCTCCACCAGGTCCACAATTTAATGAGTTTTGATCCATAACACAGCCTACGGTAGAACATTCACTGCACCTACAAAAGCCTTTGGGTCACTCTTGCCTTTGCTCCCTGTTTAGCCACTCAGGTGAAAGAGTTGCTAGTCATAAATTACTAATGTAAACTCAAAGAAAGTGAGGATAAAAAATACTTCATTTCAAAGGCAGGTTGCTCCAAGCCCCTGTGTCCAACCTGGCCTTGAACACTGCCAGGGATGGGGCAGCCACAGCTTCTCTGGGCACCCTGTGCCAGCGCCTCAGCACCCCCACAGGGAAGAACTTCTTCCTAACATCTCATCCAAATCTCCCCTCTGTCAGTTTAAACTCATTCCCCCTTGTCCTGTCACTACTGGCCCTTGTCAAAAGCCCCTCTCCAGATTTCTTGTTGGCCCCTTTAGGCTCTGGAAGCTGCTCTAAGGTCTCCCCGCAGCCTTCTTTTGTCTAGGCTGAACAAGCCCAACTCTCTCAGCCTGTCTCCAGAGCAGAGGTGCTCCAGCCCTCAGAGCATCTCTGCGGCCTCCTCTGGATTTGCTCCACCAGGTCCACAATTTAATGAGTTTTGATCCATAACACAGCCTACGGTAGAACATTCACTGCACCTACAAAAGCCTTTGGGTCACTCTTGCCTTTGCTCCCTGTTTAGCCACTCAGGTGAAAGAGTTGCTAGTCATAAATTACTAATGTAAACTCAAAGAAAGTGAGGATAAAAAATACTTCATTTCAAAGGCAGCAAATTTGTTGTTGTTTGTTTTGGGGTTCTTTGTTTTGGTTTTTTTTTTGCTTTTTTATGTAGTATAATTAGCCCCATAGGAAACATGAGAAGTTGCCTCCAAACTATCACTTACTTACATGGGCAATATTTACACTATAGTTTACATTGACAGAAAGGACAATGCTAAAGTAAAAAAGCCAATGGAGTCTGCTGCCATGAAGAGTAAACTGCTTCCTTGGAAAAGGGGAAAAAGAGAAAGCACTTCAGAGTTGGACTACTATGGGCCTGTACTTGCTGCCCGACAGTAAGGCCTTAAAGTGCTCTTTCACAGTCCAGAAGTCTGTGTTTCACTCCTCAAAATGATCACAAAGCACACAAGATGTCGTAAGAGAGCACAGACAAAAAGCTTGTTTTTCAGACATTCAAGAAAGTGATTTCTCACCAGAAGAAGTATTTTAGAAGTTATCATCACATAAAAGGACAAATTCTAGACCAGCTGTTATACCCTGCCAATTAAGCACTACTTCAAAGTTGTCAAGTTACTCAGGACGAACTCAGTCAGGACAGAATGCTGCCCTTAAGGGACTTCAGTATCAGGGGCAACCTTCCTCAGAGGACCTCAGCATACCGATGAGCTATGATCCCTCACTCCATCCTGGAGTACTACCTCCCTGACCTTTTGATTTCAGTTATGCCACTGATCCCACCCAATTGTTAAATCTGCCTCATTCTGAGCTCTCCCATTGGGCTATTTACTGACCCCTCATCTAGAGCAGACTACCAAAAGGATTAATCAACTAGCACCACAAACCCTTGCATAAAGAGCTATCAAATGTAAGTAGTTACTGCACTTGCCCTTACTCACGTAAATTTCTGTAATTGAGTTTCAAATGAAACATTCACCATGGTCATATCATTACAAATCTTATTATAAATGCTAAGCATTTGACTGCTTAATCATGAGTGAAAACAAGAGCTCATTCCAGTTTCATATTCCAAGTTTGAGAGCCATCTGAGTAAGTGACAAAAAGATCTGCAGCTGGCTTACAGCATCTTCCAAAGTAATGCAGATGCTCATTTCACGCATTGTTTAATATTCAACTTTGCTCAAGAATTCTGATGTCTGTCAGAATATACCTGCAACCAATATTCCAGGTCAACCAGGAGATTACAGTAAGCAACAAAAACAGGAGGCTTAGAAGCACCCAGTGATCGTAAGTTGTGAACCGAAGTCCAGAGGTCTTCCACGTGTACATAACACAATTACTGCAACATATACAACTACTTTTACAGAGGAATTCATAGTTTTCTGCTACATATTTAAGTTATTTAGAAAAAGAAAAGAAGTCTTGAACTCATTAGCCTTTTACACAAATTTTTACTGAATTACAAATACAAATGGGACCACTGAAGATTAGTTTTGTACAGTTTTGCACAACACCCCAAAGCCTGGAATCACAGCACATGACAATGTTTCCTCCATTAACACAAATACACAAAACCTACTATGACTGTACATTTTCATTGCCATGATCCTTCCAGGGTGAAAGCTCTGGTAGAATGCTTCTCTCTTCCTCAGTTCTGGCCCTGCTGTTAGATTTTGTCCTTTCATATATTAAAACCACCACCCCCGCCACAAGCAGTCAATATAAAAATACTACCTACATATAGGTTTCTTGTCAGACTTGTGCTTTCTCCACAGCCATTTAAAAAGCACTAGATGGAGACACAGTGTAAGGGAGGGTACCACAAAGGTAGATTTAGTCCTTTTTAGAGGAAGAGTTATATCTCAGATCATACTCTTAAAAAAACCCACAAGCCCCACACTTCCAACATTTCACACATTTTAGCAGGAAGGCAGAGTTCGAAAGTATTCAAGCTGCTGTAATTAGACTAGTCTCCAGGGATCGTGCATCTACCACCTCTCTGGGTAACCTGTTCCAGCATTTTACCACCCTCACGAAAAAGTTTTTCCTCATGTCTAGCCTGAATCTCCTCTCTTTCAGTTTAAAACCATTACCCCTCATCCTACAGAGGCCAGCTCTGGCTAGCCAGTGCAGAAGTGTGTTGGCAGCATATTCTTGTAAGCATGGGTAATGCCTTGTTGCTCAGACATCTCAACACTCAAATCACACAGCCTTTCAGCAATTGACTCAAAAACCTGCTTTACCTTAACTTTGTGTCGAGTGAACCACAGTGGCAAGTGGAAACTGAGACACCTAACAGGCAGAGGTTCCTAACATGAGAACGCTCTGCCCCAGGCTGTCCCTGCATAGGATGTTTTTTAGCCCACAGCCTGCTCTCTTTAGCCCCTGGCTTAACAGGGCTAGTCACTGTAGTCACTGTGTGATGCTATTTGCTCATAGCTGAACATGCAAAGTTGGCATGTAAGAAATGGCTCTAAGTGACAAAGGAAAAATCCAGACTTTTGGGTATTTGGCGTGTCTCTAATTCTGGCTGCTGTCATGGCAGGCACTTAGCAGGGCTGACGTGCCATGTTCTGAATCTGCACCATCTGCTGCTCGTTAGCTGACGAAGGCAGCAACATGCCACCACTCACTAGCTGCTGCTCATTAGCTGACAAAAGCTGTTTGCAGTGTTTGCCTTGTTCTTTCTATAATAACCTAAAATACAAAGATGTACAAAGAGCAAAGGAAACAGGAAACAAAGATGACAAGAGTAAATTATGAGTTTAACTAAAATATTAGCATATTCTTAAATCTCAAGAAGAAAACCCTTCCAACAATGGGATGCTGTGGCCCCAAGGAATATGTCAGCAGGTGTATGTAAAGGTCAGCACTAAAGACAATGCATTTACTTCAAAATGGTACACCAACCTTTTGACTCATTTTCCACTTGTTTGACACAGGGTCCTTGTGCAGAGCCTGTGCGGCTGCCCCATCCCTGGCAGTGTTCAAGGCCAGGTTGGACACAGGGGCTTGGAGCAACCTGCTCTAGTGGAAGGTGTCCCTGCCCATGGCAGGGGCTTGGAACTAGATGAGCTTTGAGGTCCCTTCCAACCCAAACCAGTCTGTGAGTCTATGGTAAAATCTAAGTGAGACAGGTTAATTTTTTTTAACCTTTTTTTTTTTCTTGCTGTTGCAACACAAGCCTGATGCTTTATAGAGACTGCAAAGCTTCAAATATTTCATATAGATACTTTTAATGCCTTAGAAAGTGAGAAAAGCTCACGGGCTTAAAGGAAAACTATGTATGGAGATTTCCACAGCACAGTTATTAAAGCCCCCTTGTTTTAAAAGGGATGGATAACTGGGGGTAAAGAGAAGGTATCAAGTTTTAAAGAAGCAAGAGCTTTTAACAAAACATGGTATTTCTAGTCAGGTAGTTTGGCAGAAGCTATTCTTTCTTCCTTCTGCTCCATAAGCAAAGCTTATGATATCTTGGACTTCCAAGGAAGTCCTTCCTGGGAAAGGTAAGCTTCTTACAGTTCAGCTTCAGTTTAATGAAAATCTCCATAAAGTATATCTGTGAAGGAGCAACACTGGTCAGATGAAAAGCAGCAACTTCTCAGAAATTTCTCAGTCACTCTAGAATCCCATGAAATTTAAGTTTTTTTCCACTCCCAGCTGGATTTTAAATGCTAGTGTTATGCTGCAGCATCATCTTGCTGTCTGGGTAAAACATATAGGCTAGAAAGTTTAATGCTAACTAATGGCTGAATAACATTAACTGAACCTTAATAAATGAAAATTTTAGAAAAAGATGAAATCACAGAGGAGAACCAGGTCAGACTTTTTTTAGCTCTCTAGAACTAGGAGTACTGTAGAAAGGATTAAAACATGTAAATATTAACCAACTCAACTGGTCTAATTTCCAGAAAGTTAGTATTAAGTTTCAAAGGGTTCAAAATTACATTTTGAGAGAAGAGATCAAAAATAACAGGATACAGTCAATGATTTTGAAATGAAAGGAACTAGTCTCGATGACAGTGGCGGTCAACTTAAAGCACTAGCCCAGTGTGCTGGAACAGTATACAGAGGATCCCTAAAAACCACAGTCTTCTACTGAAAGAATAGTAAATCAAGTCTGTCTCAATCTATCCATCTGTGAATATGGGTTTAGGTCCCAGCTACCAAGTGCTGTATTAAAATTGGACACTTTGAAGGACGTTAAAGACCTGAAATAATAAGGAAGGCTGTACATTTTTTCTAACAACAGCTAAATTAAAAAATGGGCAGTAGTTTTGTTACTTACCTAATAGACACCAGAGAGCACGCCGGTGACACTACCCAGCCAAACCTTGTAACATTAAGCACATTAAAGTCATAGCAATGTCACTTACGGCATTCTCGTTCATCACTGTCATCAAAGCAGTCTGGCAGCCCATCACACTGCCAGGCCCCCGGGATGCAGCGCCCGTTACTGCACATGAAGTTTCCAGGAATGTTGCATTCATTTGTGAAGTTATTCCCAGGCAACAGTTGGCTCTCTGAGACAAAGAAAAATAGAGAAAAGTTTACAGGGGATTTTAAAAGAGGCAGCAAAAGCAACCACTGATCAAGGTGTTTATCGGGGTTGAAAGAAGACAAGACAAATGCATCCTGACCCTGGTAGTTTCCTCATTATCCTATCAGTATCCTGAGCATGGTACTTGGTAGTACTTTCTTTTCCCTGAATTATTATTTTAGCTGCTCTCCATTCACACTCCCCACTTCACAGATTTCTTTCTTAGGAACACACACGCAGCTTCTATGTATCCTCAGGACAAAGCCAAGTGTTAAAAAACACACAGGAAGATCTCTCCTTCACAGGGTCTGTCTAAACACAAGTCAAACGGACGAGGCTGTAGGAATTCACCTCTATACTCTCAAACTTTTGTCACATCAGTACTTAGCTTTGCAGAGTATTTTTTTTGCTGTTACCCAAGGGGTAGGAGCTGGATAGCGTATTGACTGATCTATACTAAGTTTTCAATTAACTTAGAATTGAGGTTCTTGCTGCTAATCTAGTCCCCTGGACATCTGTCCCCAGGCTAGTAAGGCAGTTGGCACTCTAAGAGTCTGCCAAGTGGAGGGGGTTTAGCAGCAGGATACTGTACATCAAGAAAACAGCACAAGGGTGAAATCTAAAGATCGTCTTCAAGATTCAAGATTAAACACAGCTCCAGTCAGTCATTTTAATCCACCACATTTCCCACTTTGTGCATTGCTTTTGGAATGCAGCTATCGCAGAATCACAGAGTTTGGTGAAAGAAGGTAATGACACTCAGTGGTTTTAATAAGCATGAAAATGGCATGTCCTTTTGTCAAGCTGGAGGGAAGCTGCAAGCCAAGGCAGTAGATGAAGAAAGAATATCCTTCCCTTCGTCTTCCTCTGTCATGTTCCAGTCTAGTGCTATGCAACATGCACTTAACCATATTACAGAAAACTGAAGCACAAACCTTCCCAGGTAAGGGTGGAGGTATCACAAAAACACCCCTCCTCCCACCACATGCCTGCAAACCTTTATGGTTCAACACCAGGTTTGCGTTGAATGCCTGCTTCAACACCACGTTTCAGTGTTGCATGGGGCACTGAGCAGATCACAGCTGCCAGGATCAGCACTTTCAGGGAAGACCCTTCCCTAGCTTCTTCCTGCAGGCCCAGGGAGAAACCCTCTCCATAAAGGCATTTTTGAAAATTCCCCTGCCAAAACAATGAGCCTCCAAGAATGAGGCTTTCCAGAAACTCCTGAATTGGCCAAAATTGGTTTGGTTATTAAGTATCCAAGAGCTTCAATAGCAGAACCTAAATTCTTTCTCCACACTCCCCCTAAAAAATAGCTTTCAGGTCAGTATGTAAGACTTTCCTTAAGTTGTAATAACTTTCATTAGAGAGAATTTAAAAGTTCTGGGATATTCAAGGTCAAGTTGGATGGGGCCTTGAACAACCTGATCCACTTGAAGATGTCCCTGCTCATTGCAGCAGGGTTGGACTAGATGAGCTTGGAAGGTCCCTTCCAAACCAAAGTATTCTAGGATTCTATGATCTCTCCCTATTGCTCTTTGCCACCTTCTTGTCTCATCTCATACCTACATCTCTCATCCAACCCACTCCACTTCCACAGGGAAGCTGTGCATATTCAAAATAAAAAATCCTGCTGCCAACACTAATATGAAACCCTCATCTAGACTTGGGCAATTTTCTAGCTAATAACAGATCCCAGATCTGTCTCCTATAGAGACAGGCTGAGAGAGCTGGGCTCTTGCTCAGCTAGGGAGACCTTAGAGCAGCTTCCAGTGTCTAAAGGGGCTTACAAGAAATCTGGAGAGGGGCTTTTGACAAGGGCCTGTAGTGACAGGACAAGGGGAATGGATTTAAACTCACAGAGGGGAGATTGAGATAGCCACTAGGAAGAAGTTCTTCCCTGTGAGGGTGCTGAGGCCCTGGCACAGGTTGCCCAGAGAAGCTGTGGCTGCCCCATCCCTGGCAGTGTTCAAGGCCAGGTTGGACACAGGGGCTTGGAGCAACCTGCTCTAGTGGAAGGTGTCCCTGCCCAGGGCAGGGGGTTGGAACTGGATGAGCTTTGAGGTCCCTTCCAACCCGAACCATTCTGTGATTCTATGATCTTGTCCATTTTCTAATAAGGTCCATACCAATGTCAGGTTTTGTGCAGCCAAATTGCTATGCTGCCTTTAGGCAGAGGCAGAAATTCCTTCAATCTGGCAGAGCTGGCTTTCCAATAGCTGACATACTTACCCTGAAGCCTCTGACTTAATTTTGAATTCAGCCCAACTATGAGCTACATGGACATTTGCAGTTAAGTAAAGGAGGAAGGGAAGAAGGGGATAGAAGTGGTCCATTTTCACTGCAACACATTGCTCACTTTAAGAAGCATACCATCTGGGCTGAGTAAAAAAAAAGGGACTTGTGTTTCACTTTGAAGGGTCTGAGTAAGGAAAGTCAATCTGTTTTAGCAGCCACTTCCAAAAATGTTCACATCTAAATATTTAATACTCACTGAAAAAAGAATCAGGGAAAATAAATAAATGGATAAGTTGTACCGAGCACTTCACACTGTATTAAGAAAGCAAGTCAAGGATATCTTTCACTAAAAAACAAGCAACTTTACCTGGAGGCACTCCAGAGAACTGTGCCCATTACTGAACAGATCACTACTGGTAACACTGCTGCCTCTGTAACAGGAAGTATCATCAGTAAGAGTAGATAGTCACCCTGGCCAAGGAAGTTTTGAGGAAGAAATACAAGACACTTCTGCGTTCAACACCCTCATGAACCATGCCAGTAACTTCAGCCTCTTTGCAAAAAGGATCTGTTGCCAATGATGAAGCGTGAACTCTTCGCTGCCAACCTTTTGGCATGTCTGTGGGAATCCTGGGATCTGTACTGGATACTTCCAATGGATTACTGCATGAAGTTTTTCAAATGTGAGGAGAATTATTTTGATCCTGGCTGGTACGGAGCTGTGAGGCTGATGAGGTACTCGGGATACTTTCCTATCACACGATACGCACAGTATGTTCCATACTTGAATTAATTCGTTCTTTCTGCTTATCCCTTTGCTTGGTGTAAATTCGCACCAGGTTTGTTTTCAGCACATCCGAATCTGCTCTCTACTGAAATCTGCAACATGTGGTGAAAACAAAAGGAGAGAAACTAGAACACGTCAGTAGCTGGATTTTGAAGCAAGATGGCATCAAAAAGACATGACCATCTACACCTGCCAGTATTTGTACACCAGCAAAACACATCGCAACTAGAGGAAGGTGAGCTGTAATGGCAGACTTGAACACTTTTTGATCTTCCTCCATCATCTTAAGGATGGCAAACAACTGGTGCTGAGTGACTGGTAAGGTATTACGAGACTTGATTCCTCAGAGACTGGCAAACTATTTACAAATGCTTACATTCAGATCCAGCTGCTCCTGTAAATTTAGCCACTAAGGACTGATGTATCTTATCATACTTCTTTGTGTTGACATGAAATGTCTGACTCACTCTGCACCTACTTTATGGATATCTACTAATGCAGATGATGCACCCAGAAGAGGAATTCAAAAGCTGAGTGTGAAGAAACTCCAAACATTATGCTTGGCCTATAAACTTCAGTTTAATATGTGCATGCATAAACTTTGCTGGCTATAAAAGCGTGTTGTCAGCAAGGTAACAAGAGTGGAATTAATGTAGACTTGGCTTAATGGTCACTGCACTGAAACAGAAGGCAGAGCCGATGTGTGCTTATGAGGGAACAGCAAAGTCAGGACTCCTGAACCCACACAAAGAATCTGTAGCAACTAACTTAATCTCTTCACTACACTTTACCCACGTTAAAATGAAAAGAGGGCACTAGTTTTTAAGAAGAAAGTTCTATACTGAATTCAAGCATGTACTGCATAGAAGATTGCCTATTAACAGCACCAAACAGGTAGGAAAGTACACTAACGAGGATGAAGTTTACTTTCCATCTCTTCAATGAACACCTTTGACGGAATCCAAAAAGTTGTTTGCAGCTGCATGTTCATTAATCTCAAATTCCCATAAATGCTAGTCTTCTGCTTTATTTGCTTTGCTATGCATTACTGCAAAGGCGCCTTGCCAGAACAGCAAAAAAGCACCCCAGTGCACATTCAGGCTGGCTTTGGGAAGCAAAGAATAAGACAAGCTCTCTCCTGCTCTGCCACAAAGCCTCTGACAACACCTAAGCCATCTGTCACAAGTAAAGGACACCTGCCAGTGATTATCGACAACTTAAATCCTCTTGAACAGTTTTAATCCCTATCCTCTCCTATCCTCATTTAAACTGCCTGATGATTACATTGCATATGCAACATTGGAAGTCATGAGGGTTATTTCTAGAGGCATATTGACAGTCCCATTGCAATAGGAGTACTCAAAAATGTTTCTTCGCAGAAGCAGCGGGTAAATTAGTGATTATTCAAGGAACGGCTCACTGTTAAGGTTCAACTTCCTCTCTTTCAGTTCTCCAACTGTGACCCACAAGATGCAATATATTCAGTACCTAGCATTTTCAGATTTAAAATTGATCAGGCCTAGTCAAAGGAGCAGAAACTCCAATGACTCACTTCCTGGACATGGTGTTGTAAGGTAAAATCAAACGGTCGTTTACTAGGGAATGATTTGAAGGTTATATTTAATGTTGGACAAGTCCCATCCAACCAAACCAGTCTGTGCTTTATTCAAGGATCTTTGCTAGGTATTCAATACAAAATTGCCTTTAGTTCACAATCTGCTGAGACAATTATATTCTGTCTGCAAAACACAACAGAACACAATATTGTAAAAGTGCTCTCTCAATGCAGGGCCTAATCAACCACCCATAAATCTAGCCTTTAAACATTCATGTGAAAGGAAACCAAATTACATGCAGATCTGTGTATCACTGCATGGTTTGGGTTGGAAGGGACCTTAAAGCTCATCCAGTTCCAACCCCCCGCCACGGGCAGGGACACCTTCCACTAGAGCAGGTTGCTCCAAGCCCCTGTGTCCAACCTGGCCTTGAACACTGCCAGGGATGGGGCAGCCACAGCTTCTCTGGGCACCCTGTGCCAGCGCCTCAGCACCCTCACAGGGAAGAGCTTCTGCCTCAGAGCTCATCTCAATCTCCCCTCTGTCAAGTTAAAGCCATTCCCTCTTGTCCTGTCCCTACAGGCCCTTGTCAAAAGCCCCTCTCCAGGTGTCTTGTCAGCCCTCTTTAGGTATAGTTACTTTTTCCTGTTATACCCAGGTTTTAGCTACTTGTTCTCTCAGACACAGCCCTGTTTAACATCTTCTTTGGCAACAGGATACTTCCAACAGCATTGCCCAGCATAACTCATAAGCTTGTGTAAACCAGTGAAGACAAATGGTGGAACTGGACAGTAGATCTTGCACAAAAGTCAGCACCAAGATTAAAGAATGTATCATTCAACTGAATGACATAAAGAGCAAGAAAGGAATAAAGAACAACAATGTATGAAATGAAGTTATACCTGGGGTTTTGCAGCACAGCAGGTACACTTATCTGAGCTGAGCTGGTAAAAAGCTATTTGCCCAACCAATACCTAGCAGCTCCAGAACAAGAGCCCCATGTCTAAAACTTAGTCATATTTAAAGGAATAACCTAGAACAGAAATGGTGAACAGAAAGTCCATTTAACAATGAACACCTTAGAGAGCCATTGGTTTGTTTTACTAGCAGCTGGAAGAGGCCAGGTTTAAATCTCCTCACGCAAAACTCCATGGCAATGTAAACCTACCTAGCACAGTTATCTTTCAGTTTCCCCAACACAGAATCTGAACACTTACTGTCAAAGATCAAAGGTTTTTAATTGCTCTTTGAGACTTGTTTCTGCAAGGACTTTTTTTTTGGTTGGTTGGTTTTTTTGGTGTTTTTTTTCCCCCCACTACACACATACAAGAAACCTGCAGAGGGGCTTTTGACAAGGGCCTGCAGTGACAGGACAAGGGGGAATGGATTTAAACTGACAGAGAGGAGATCGAGTTTAGATATTAGGCAGAAGTTTTTCCCTGTGAGGGTGCTGAGGCGCTGGCACAGGGTGCCCAGAGGAGCTGTGGCTGCCCCATCCCTGGCAGTGTTCAAGGCCAGGTTGGACACAGGGGCTTGGAGCAACCTGTCTAGTGGAAGGAGGGGTTGGAACTGCATGAGCTTTAACGTCCCTCCCAAACCAAACTGTTCTGAGGGTCTGATTATTGGTCAGTTTCAGAAGCACTACATCAAACTAACCCCAGCTGCTTTTTGTACACAGCTAAAGGTGTATCTCCTCAACAGCTTAATGATATAAATCAGCATCAGCTGCCACATCTTTCTTCAACCCTGGCTGTAAACTCCTGTCTTCCCTCTTACTATCCAGTTGCATAAACTTAAACACAAGTGGGCAGCAGGCTTTAAAAAAGTTAACCTAAAAGCCATTCACTCTTGGCACTCTATGCAACAACCCACCACCAAGTTTCAAGCACATCTCCCATCCCAGAAGAGAGGGAGAGGAACACACATGCCCTAGGAAGGACAACCCAAACACCTTCTTGATGCTGCGGCATGAGTTAAGAGGAAGACAAGGACTGCAATCTTTTCTCAGAATCTGTCTAAACCAGATAACCTAAACCAAGAACACTTCTTCCGTTTCCAACAGATATTACTTAGGCTAATAAAGTTGCTTGTCCTTAACAACTATGCCACAATTCCTTCTTCAAGCAGTGAAGGCATGTTTTCAAGAGAAATAATTGTCTTGGCAGCTGCATATCAAAAAGTCTTCCCCAGTAAGGAAAGCTGCATATCAGAACCACACAGGCCATGCTGCATTCCAGCAAGCAAGTAGGTGGTAAAGGCTAGTATCCCCTGCTGAGACCTTACTGGTGAATAAGCATTCAATGACACGTGTGCCAGAGACAGAGCCAGGCTCTGAAAGCTAACTCACTGCATGAACATTGTGGAATAAGCAAAGCAAGAATAAGTTATGATAATCATAGAAACATGAAATGGTTTGGGTCGGAAGGGACCTTAAATCTCATCTAGTTCCAACTAGATGAGCAGTGACACCTTCCCCTAGACCTGCTTTAAGGTCTCCCTGGAGCCTTCTCTTCTCCAGCTGCCCCAGCCCAGCTCTCTCAGCCTGTCTCCAGTGCAGAGCTGCTCCAGCCCTCAGAGCATCATCACGGCCTCCTCTGGACTCACCCCAACAGCTCCTCATCCCTCTTGTGTTGTTGCCCCCAGAGATGGATGCAGGACTGCAGGGGGGGTCTCACCAGAGCAGCAGGGGAGAATCCCTTCCCTTGACCTGCTGCTCACGCTGCTGGTGATGCAGCCCAGGACATGGGTGGTTCCTGGGCTGCAAGCACACACTGCTGGGTCATGGGGAGCTTCTTGTCACCCAACATCCCCAAGTCCTTCTCCTCAGGGCTGCTTTAAATCCAGACTCTGCCCAGCTTGTTGTTGTGCTTGGGATTGCCCCAACCCACATGCAGGACTACTACTTTATACATCACATGCTATATATTTCACTCCTGACACTAGCAGGAGTAATTTATGCATTTAGAATCTGCACTCCACCACATCAGGAGAAGAAAGCAAGCTGTGATATTGGTAACAAAGAGTGAACTGGGGCTCTGTGACTACGTGAAAAGGCCACACCTTGAAAAAAGCCAGCTAGGCACAGCTGGGATGTGAGGCTCTGCAGAGGGGGCAAAGGCAGGGAAAGCCAGGATGCGTGCCAGAGTAACAAAAAAAAAAGTGTCCTTAACAATAAGGAAAAAACCTCATAACCTGTCATTCAACAACACTGAGCTGATTTTCAAGTGTGAGGAGACTGATGACAGATAACCACGATTTTAATCTAGACACAGAGAGATCTGCAGACTTCCCTCCCCTGGGAAGGCAACTCGGCTCCTGCTTTGAAGTCTTGCTGTAAGAACAGAAAACAAGGAGACCAGAAACCTCTCTCCTGAGGCTTCCTAAAATATCTGGAAGAGGAACAACAGTGTTTTTCCAAACAATACACTGAAGCAACTGCTAAAATTACCAGAAGAATTAGCACAAGACAATCAGAAAAAACAACAGTTTAAGAGGAGAGGGGCTGTGCCAGGTTGCCAATGATGGCACACAGCCAGTGCTCCTAAACAGGAGAATTACCTGGAAATAAATGATTTTTTAAAAAAAATCATTTTAGAAAGAAAATGAATTTAACATCACAAGCCAAACTAAAGCCTTGATTTAAGAGGACCACCAGGCTGGCTTACAATCAGTCAGATTTCTTCCACTCTGCACTGAAAACATAACAAGCCATGGTGCAGCCTCAGCAATATCCTTTTGGCTATCCAGGAACTCACACCACACTTGCAATGCTTTGGAGATCACTGCTAATATACTGGTCTAATTCAACAGTGAGACTTCACAATACATGAGCCTCTTCAAATGTCATGCCCTAGGTCCATTTGAAGAGATTTTACCATTACTTCAGAATCAAGAGGTTTCTTTTATAAAAGACCATGTGCATTTGCCCTTTCCTTGTAGCTCTAGTGACATGTCATGCACTAGGTAAGCCTCAAAAGAGAGTTAAGTGAGGGCAGAAGATGGGGTTCAGGAAAGACAGATGTATATGACAACCAGTGATTTACTTGATGTTGGGAATTTCTCCTAATCACTACCAGAGACCTAGAAAATAATCACTTCAAGTGAAAAATAACAGCTTTTATAGCCACCTACCTAAAGCATGCTTTTCTGCCATTTAAACTGAGCTCTTTGATGTGCTTTATACAGTAATAACAAGAATCTATACAGAAGATAAAGTGACTCGGTATTTGCTGCACAGATTAGATTTCTGCTGCTTCCTGTAAGCAAATCAACAACAGAAAAATAAATGGCATTTGCATTCCGTCAATGGCAAACATGCTGTTAGGAAGATACATGGCAGGGATTATACTGAAGTGAGAGCTCATTCTTCTCACAAGAGTTTAGTTTCATCTTATTTATTTCCCTTACTTACTGAAGACTGAGCTGAGCGCAACAACTTGTTTCCATTGTAAAGGAACACACGCAGTGCCCCCAGCATGGGCAGGAAATTAATGTGGGGTGTGTAGTGTGGCTCTGCAACCATCCACAAGGCACTGGAGATGAGTTCTTTCCAGTAAATACTGCATAGCAAGACCCCATCCACGCAAACCATGTATTACAAACTGCTTTCAAAACAGCACCAAAATCAGGGGGCTGTTTGCGATATAGGCAATCTTGGACTTTGGCTCTTTCAACAGTTGCTGTGTTTGAGAGTACAGTGGAGTGAAGAACACAGGAATGAAGATAGAAGAAGATTTCGCAAAAAGCAGAAAAACTTGGGAAGCATGCAAGAGAAAAATCCTAGAATCTCAGAATGGTTTCGGCTGGAAGGGACCTTAAAGCTCATCCAGTTCCAACCCTCTGCCACAGGCAGGGACACCTCCCACTAGACCAGGTTGCTCCAAGCCCCTGTGTCCAACCTGGCCTTGAACACTGCCAGGGATGGGGCAGCCACAGCTTCTCTGGGCACCCTGTGCCAGCGCCTCAGCACCCTCCCAGGGAAGAGCTTCTGCCTCAGAGCTCATCTCAATCTCCCCTCTGTCAGTTTAAATCCATTCCCCCTTGTCCTGTCACTACAGGCCCTTGTCAAAAGCCCCTCTCCAGATTTCCTGTCAGCCCCTTTAGGCTCTGGAAGCTGCTCTAAGGTCTCCCCAGAGCCTTCTCTTCTCCAGGCTGAAGAAGCCCAGCTCTTTCAGCCTGTCTCCAGAGCAGAGCTGCTCCAGCCCTCTGAGCATTTTGTGGCCCTCAAAACCTAGGAGATCTCGACAACCTTGCTATAAACCCATGCATCATTTTGCCGATTAAGGAAATTCTGAAAGCTCCACACTCCTCCTGGCATCCAGCGCATTTATGTTTGCTACAAAGTGAACTTTCTGAAGAAGCTGGAGGGGCTTCCTATCCAGAGATGTTCAGACAGAGTGCGGAGCCAAACTGCGGAACAGGGGAATCACCCAGTTACACAGATGGAGATGGGGAGAAGCAGACAAGATTCTCAGGAACTTTGTGAACTTTTCAGCAGAAACAGAAGTCCATAACATCTCAGTAACCCAGAGAACTCAAGATGCTCATGGCAGGGGGGGGTAGAACTAGATGATCTTAAGGTCCTTTCCAACCCTAACTATTCTATGACTCTATGCTCAGACAAAAGACAAGGCTTCTACATATTAAATGACAAATTTATCATTCTCAAAGTATGTATCTTGTTGGTTCCAAGGCAGGATACACTTGTTTTCACACAAACCCCAAATTTAGGATGCACTACATTCATAGATTTGCCAATATTTTTTTCAAGGATCTAGGGAAGCAGGCATTATCATTTGCAGTAGCACCCGAGACTGGCATAATGGAGGTTCTCGAGAGCCCCAGTGAATAAATACACAAATGAAACAGCAGTTTCAGCATGCTGACATGAAGGGCTAATTTTAATTTTCAGTCTCACTGGCCTAGTTGGCCATTCCCATAATTACCAACGCAGCAGATATAATTGCAAAGCAGGTATATTTGACTCCAGTCTCTCTGCCAATTTAGCGGCAGCTAATGCCTGAAAATTGCAGGGTGTAAATTTAGTGTAGTGGGTCTCACACACGGTGCTTTTTTACTGGTTGAGACTGTATCTGATTAATCACAATTAAAAGAAAGATATCACACTTCACGGAAGCTTGTCTAATTTTTCCCCTAATCTCTGGAAAGAAATAAAGAAAAATCTGACTGTATTGACTGGATAAGGCAGCACAGCTCAAAACCCTGAACTTCTGAGTTTCGACAGTTATTCCTTTCAGGTCAGCGAGCACAGAATTGCTAATGCCATGCAATGCCAAGACTTCTGCCAAGCAGCTATCACATCTGCGTAAGATAAGGCAAGCAGGAAGAGATGTCTTTGGAATAGAAGGAAAACCAGAACGTATTTTCTCTGTACAACCATTTTCACATTTCTTTTACAGCCCCAAAAAGTAAGCAACTGGCTGGTTCTAACTGTGGCTCTCCATTACTACTCACGTACACATTTGCACCTTCCTGTCCTTCCCACACACCACAAGAAGTTCAGAAGACAATGAACACTGTACATAATAGGTATTTGAAAGGATGTTCTAGTAGGTAATTCATGGTACTAAACTGACAGCTACTGCTATCAAAACAGACCACTAGTTGAACACTAACCAAGGTTCCTCTTATTCCACTTAACACAAGAGTAACCAAGCAAAGCAGTCTCCAGCCTTTGCATTTCCGTGAGCTGTTGTGTCTGTGCATCACTGCTGTTACAATAACTCTTCAATATATCTTACTCTACAACAATTCTTACTGGACAGAACAACATCTCAAACCACTTGCAGCCGTTACTGGCTGTTGCTCATTTGGATTTAGATTTTCCAACAAAGTACCTAAGCAGACTTACACTGGACCAGAGGTGCTGCAAGATGTAATCTCACTTTAAACATGCTGGCCCATATTTAATAGAATGGGAATCACAAAACTATAGACTGGTTTGGGTTGGAAGGGACCTGAAAGCTCATCCAGTTCCAACCCAATGCCACAGGCAGGGACACTTTCCACCAGACCAGGTTGCTTCAAGCCCCTGTGTCCAACCTGGCCTTGAACACTGCCAGGGATGGGGCAGCCACAGCTTCTCTGGGCACCCTGTGCCAGGGCCTCAGCACCCTCACAGGGAAGAACTTCTTCCTAATATCTCATCTCAATCTCCCCTCTGTCAGGTTAAAGCCATTCCCTCTTGTCCTGTCACTACAGGCCCTTGTCAAAAGCCCCTCTCTAGATTTCTTGTTGGCCCCTTTAGGCACTGGAAGCTGCTCTAAGGTCTCCCCGCAGCCTTCTCTTCTCCAGGTTGAACAAGCCCAGCTCTCTCAGCCTGTCTCTGTAGGTAAGGTGCTGAACATCCAAAAATCATTTTTCTCCTGGGGAAACCTGAACTGAAAACACTTGGGAGCAATTATTTCCTTAAAAAGGCATCCAAGATTCTTCTTAGACTCCTTTCTTAAAGTTTGATTCCCAGCTACTAAAATAATTTCTACTTTTCTTAAAAGACAAGCTGACACATTCTGCTCAGATTTTCTGTCAAAGACTTGCAGAGCCACAGCTCCCACCTTCCCAGTCGGAAAGCCCAGTTAACCGCAGTCATCCGTACACTGAGCTTTTCTCTCTTCTCTGAATCCACTTCATTGGGATCAGAGGAACAAGCCTTCACAGGTGAGGTACAAAGCTCCCTGAGACAATGGACACCGCTATAGCCTTAGAAAATTAGCTAAATACTTCAGAAAGAGATCTTGTACTTCAGACAACAAAAAACAAACCAAAACCAAAAAACCCATAATGAGGACTAGACTTTCCTCCTACAAAAGTAGAAGGGGGTTTTAATTTAACACTATTATCTTCCCTAAATTTTTCCTTCACTTATGTTACCCAATAGTGGCAAGTTACTGAAGTATATGGAGATCACCACACCAGCAGCAAAAAAAAAATAATAAAAAAATCTATCACTATTACAAAGACAAAAATAGTTGGAAAATATGATGAATCCTGCACTTAAATCATATAGACCATGAATTCGGGACCTTTTAAAATCTCGATTTTATTACAAACAAACAAACAAAAAGTCACTACCCTTCAAGATGCTTCCAAAAAAGGGCACTTTTAACACTAATGCTTAGTGACAACCTGCCACAGCGATTTCACAGGACAGCTCTACCCTCCTGTTAGCAGGAGACATGCCACATCAGCAGAACACAACAAGCCATACTGCCTGGGACACAGGACAAGCACCATCACGAGACACAGGTGATGTCACTGGATAACCTGTGACTCTTATTACACAACTGGCCTGGCTCTGGCTCAGAGTTAGTCTTCTTCACAGTAGCTGATGTGGGGCTGTGTTTTGGATCTGTGCTGGGAACAGCGCTGATCACACAGGGATGTTTCAGTTCCCACCAAGCAGTGCTTCCACAGAGTCATGGCCTTTTCTGGTCCTTACTCCACCCCACCAGGAGCAGGCTGGGGGCCCACAAAGAGCTGGGAAGGGGCACAGCCAGGACAGCCCACTCCGCTGCTACCAAAGGGGTGCCCCATGCCATAGGACATCACGCACAGCACGTAAAGCTGGGGAAAGGAGAGAGAAGGGGAGGACATTCAGAGTGGTGGCGTTCGTCTTCCCAAGTCACCGTGACACGTGATGGAGCCCTGCTGTCCTGGAGGTGGCTGAACCTGCCTGACCACGGGAGGTGGTGAATGAATTCCTTGTTTTGCTTTGCTTCAGTGCACGTGGCTTTTGCTTTACCCGTTCAACTGTCTTTAACTCAAGCCACAAGTTTTCTCACTTTTACTCTTCCCATTCTCTGCCCCACCCCAATGGAGGGCAGTGAGCAATAATAATGAACTGTGTGGGGTTGAGTTGCCAGCTGGAGTTAAACCATGACAATACATCAGGGTGTTCTGGCTATCAGAGGCACCAGTGCAAGTGCCTCCCAAACCCATCCATTCTAGGCGGGCCTTCACCTGCCAGTAGGTAAGAGGTTGCTCATCATTCCTTATAACATAAAGCGAATTCCTTGTAAAAGACACTGACAACTTGGCCACGTTCTCCACATCACGTCTGCAAGGAAGTCTGTCTGTATCCCATATTGCTTCAGGAATGAGACCACTGTGCCCCTGGTGACTAGCACAGAGGAAAGAGGATAACCAACATCAGCTTCCTTCAGCAGTACTTTATTAATAATTTAACTGTTAATGGCCATGTAACCGGAGCGGTTGCAGGAGAAATTAACTATACAGTTGCCCATTATACTGAAAGCACTTCAATTGTCTTTGCCTTCTACTTAAGCAACAGGGCTTCTCTTTTATTCAAGGGTTAGTCCCTTTTAGAAAGGAAAAAGGTGTGAAGCTCAAGTAATAAATACAGTTCATTTAACTTCAATTTTTCAATCACTCAAAGGCTGAATGTGATGGATTTCCCAGTTTCCTAACCTCCTATGCAATTAATTTTTTAATTAATTTAAACACAGTATCTAACAGAAAGGAAAGATTTACACACTTACTGCTTTTCTGCAAGTTATGTAGATGGGTATTTCCAATTCAGGAAGTTAACACAAACATAATAATTACTTTTGACCACGTACACTGACCCATAGTTGCAAACTAGCTGACACTATCAAGGGAAAACTAAGACACAGAATATAATGCAATGCTGAAACTTGCCCAGGACTCCAGCACCAAACAACCTTGTTCTTGGAAAACACAACACAGGCTACAAGTGTCCTACATGGCGTTCACGTGTTTCACGTGTGAGCTAAAAGGGCCAACTGAAACAGTCTTCTCAGACTAGCTTATGGGCAGCAGCAACAGACAGAACAAGCAGAACTTTAAGCACTTTGAGAATCAGCAGAATGAGGCTTCCAGGAGAAGCCTCTCTATCTGCGCAACCAAAAGATGCAGAAGTGACACGCAGTGATGGTGTGTCACATGTGCAGAGCTGAACCCTCCAACTCCAGCCTTTGTGGTCCAGCCTTTCTTGGACATGCTACTGATGCAAAAAGCAATCCAAAACCCCACCTGATGCTGCCTACCCCATTCTTTTTGCAAGCTCCTCCAGTTTTACTGTGGCCCTAAGGTAAAGCATCCATGGCAGAGTGAGAAGGCATGTGGACAACTCCCCCATGAGAAGCTGGCAAAAGCAGCAAAGCAGAACTGACTGGGGAAATGTGCCATTTCCTAGTGTCCTACTTACCAAATCAATCAGAAATCAGCTCCAGCAATTAAGTGATAATGAATTATTGATGAGACTCACTCTGGGAAACAGAGCACTTAACAGCTTTTATGAAACTCAAGAAGCTGAGGTGGGTAAGTGGTATCTTCATTTCAAGTAAGGCACAAAGCAAGGCAGACGGCAAACAATAGGCCTGGTGACATGTACTGCCAAAGAGCACCCTTACCTCTAGGATGTTACCTTGGCTCTACTTGTACATCATCACACATCACCTTGATCTGTGCCCTACGCTACCCATGTGTGAAATACGCCCACTTCATAGAGGCATGGTGACTGCTCCATGTACAAAATCAAATAATTTCAGTAACTGCGTCTTACTACCTTGTCAAAGGGGAAAGGAAAAGGGAAAAAAAAAAAAAAGGCTGTGTTCAAAAAAGGGCAGCTAGGGAAAAACCACTTTAAAATGTGATCTACATGTTCAGTGGCAGTATTTGCTCCTGAGAAAGCAAAGGTGGTATTCAAACCCTACTATTTCAAGATATTTTAAGCCTGTACACAGTATGTCTTCAAGTCAGCCAACTTTTTTGCCAAGGCAAATAAATTCAACTAGAAGCTCAGCAGAAAGCCACAGAACTCAGTCTTGGATTGAAAACCCTCCTGCCACCCACTCAAGGCTGTCAGTGGTACCACACAGGCACATTTCCTATCTCTAACGCATAAAAGTAACGTAGGAAAAAGAACACAGTCTACTCCTACCATCCTTCTCACTTGAGCTTTGCACTGATGCCACTACCTATTTGTACTGCTAAAAACCAAACAGACACAGGAGGACATGACCATTCACTGCACATTGTGTTACCTATCCTGCCCCTTCCCAGTTCTTCACCAGCCTTACCAGACAGCCTTATTTGCTGTCCACATGCACTTAAACCTAAGTCTCCCCACTGCTGGAGCTTCCACCATCAACAGCAGTTGCCAGAGTTAAGGCTCTACCAACTGGCAGCAGTACATCACCCAGCTGGTGTTGAAACACCACAATGACATGTTAAACACTACAATGGTTCAATGCTAGTGTGCCGACTCCTAGTCTGCTCCCAACAGGAATGCTGGCAATACAAGCTTCAGAAGGAGGAAGATTAATGTCAGCACTTGTGACACAATCCAGCCTTGCAGACAGGAACCCTTTCAGGAAACGGCAGCTTCCTGGGTGGAATTTGAGAAGACCAAAGACAGGCATTCATCCCTGCCACAGATGTCTTACATGATTACATTACTCTGCTTTCCTTGGCTTCAGTCTTCCTAATCTGTTAATGATTACTAATGTTCTCCTATCCCATGGGAATGTTGCAAGTATCCATAATTTATATTTCCGTGCTGCCCAGATGCCAAGAAGATAGGTACCTGAAGATATATACCAATCAATAGTTTTCCAAATACATAAACTGCTTTTTAAGAAGCCTAATAAAAAATGTAAAGTATTAATAGTAAAGCCTTCAGGTGTATCTTGAAAAACTTATTCCTCAGTAGTAAACATGAAAAGTCATAACAAAAACATCTTTGAGCAGGTATCATAGAATCATAGACTGGTCTGGGTTGGAAGGGACCTTAAAGCTCATCTAGTTCCAACTCCCTGTCCCAGGCAGGGACACCTTCCACTAGACCAGGTTGGTCCAAGCCCCATCCAGCATGGTCTTGAACACTGCCAGGAATGGGGTATCTAATATCCATATATATATATGTGTGTGTGTATATATATGTGTGTATATATATATATATTGCAGCTAATACCCAGTCTAGACATTCCAATTAAAATACAGGTAGGCCCACCCTCTAGCTGATGAAACTCCAGCTTCCTAAATTCCTGCCTGCTCAACTACCACACAGTGACTTTATATAGGTAAGTGATCCCCTGGACCTAAAAAATTAAAGTCATTTTAGATATACAGAGTTTAACTGCCCTCTTCTTTACACTCACAGGGTCTCAATATGAAGCTGGTATGGTTCATGCCTGCTATGGTATCAACTTTTGTTCTCCTCTTGTATGCATACATACCTATCCCTTACTCTGTTTAGTGCTGAAGGAGCAACACTGTGAGAGGAGCAGGAAACAACTTGGGAAGCTTGTTTAAAAAACAGTTATGAATCTGTAGATTTCAAGGTATCCAAAACAACTGTGCCCTGGAATCATACAATGACAAGCTCTTAGTACAGCTACTTACACTTAGGGTTTAGTTTTGACAGTTGAGCTCACTCAAACTGTTCTCTAACCAAAACATTTACTACAGCATTTCAGTAACACATTTTTTGACAAATCAACAGGCCAACAGTCCTTCCAAACTGAAGTAAACACTGGGATATTTACTAAGTCTATGTTAAGTGTGTTTCCTTACAGGGATGTGCAGAGCAGCTTGGAAGGTTTATGTGTGCGAGCACCCAACTCATGCCACCTTCAAAGGCGAGACTGGTGAAGGTGCAAAAAGTGCCTGATTTCCCAAAAGTCACTGCCTCCTTGAGGCATGCTTCCTGTTCAAAAGAGAGAACCACCAGGTATTTTAGAAGTCTAAGTTGTACTGGTTTAATTTGAACAGGCTCCGACAGGCCTTACAAAGGTCTCTCTGATACAGGCCCAAAGGAAGTTACACTGATCACTTCTTAAATGGGAAAGTCTGTACACAAGAGTGGGCTGCCTAATTTGGAGCTACTGATGAGCAAACAAATGAAGCACCAACACTGCAGTGAAAATTAGCTAAACCAGGCTTTACAGGCCGAACACAGTGTCCCCATGAGACTATGTACCAAGCAGTCAGCAGGCCAGCAGCTCTGGATTCAGCCTCAGTTAGGACAAGATCCTGCCAGCAATCAGAACTGTTTTTTGTATCTTCAGATTTCATTTGACTCAGCTAATTGGCCATTAAGCTCCAATAAGGTAGACATTTATCTACAGATAACACAAGGAAATTGGAAAGTAAGCAGCCTGAGGCTACTCTGAAGACTTAACCAAATAGCAAAGCAGAGCCCCATTAAAACAATTCATCAGAAAACCTAAATAGTCCATTGGCAGATTTTCAAGGATCCCATTAGAAATTTTAAGGATACCTAATCTGATTACACACCAAAGTCTAACTCAAATAGAAGTCAGTAATAAGTAGAGAGCCTTTAACTTTGAGAACCTGAGTTACCAAAGCTGCTGCAGGAAGAGACACTGGGCATTTCTGCTGTAACTAATATAGAATCATAGAATCAGCTAAGTTGGAAAAGACCTTCAAGATCATCAAGTCCAACCACTACCCCGGGACTGCCAAGTCCACCACTAAACCATGTCACTGAGGGCCTCATCTACACGGGTTTCTGAACACTTCCAGGGACAGTGACTCCACCACTTCCCTGGGCAGCCTGTTCCAATGCCTGATGACCCTTCTGGGGAAGAAATTTTTCCTAATACCCAATCTAAGCATTCCCTGGTGCAGCTTGAGCTTGTTTTGTCTTATTGTTACCTGGGAGAAGAGATCGACCCCTGTCTCTCTCCATCCTTCTTTCAGGCAGTTGTAGAGAGTGATAAGGTCCCCCCTGAGCCTTCTCTTCTCCAGACTAAACATCCCAATTCCTTCAGCCTTCCCGCATCAGACCTGTGCTCCAGACCTTCCACCAGCTCTGTTTTCTTTCTCTAGACTCGCTCCAGCACCGCCATGTCTTTCTTGTAATGAGGGGCCCAGAAATGAACACAGTGTTCTTAGGAACTCTATCAACACCCTTTTTATCATTCAGGTACTCTGTTAGAGCTCTAGTCCAATCCCTCTGATCTCTGGTCAGAAGTACACTCCTGTTCACTGAACATGGCAGCTCCATTTTTGGAGGAGAGAAAAAAAGAAGTGGTTCCCAAAATTCACATTCTGGGTACAGATCTAGGAGGAAGCCCTCCATCCACCTGTACAAGAACAAATGCTTGTAGATTGTGAATGAAGTATTACAAGGCTTCACTTTTTTCTTACCTTCACATCTGCCAATAGTCAAAGCCACCACATTCACAAGATCAAAAATGACTAAAAAGTGGAGGTAGACCTGACCTTTTGAGAAAGAGCTAGCAAACAAATGTTTTAGAGACTGTAAATCAGAATTCAACAGCCCTCCCATCCCCAAGATCAGCATCAGAGGCCCTAACTCTTCTGGGGAAGCACCATCCTCCTCAACACAAAATACGTGCACTTCAGGTTCCAGTTAGACCATGTAGTCACAGAATCATAGAATGGTTTGGGTTGGAAGGGACCTTTAGGCTCATATAGTTCCAACCCCCTGCCACGGGCAGGGACACCTTCCCCTAGACCTGCTCTCAGGTCTCCCCACAGCCTTCTCCAGGCTGAACAAGCCCAGCTCTCTCAGCCTGTCTCCAGAGCAGAGCTGCTCCAGCCCTTGGATCGTCTTCATGGCCTCCTATGGACTCACTCCAACAGCTCCATGTCCCTCTTGTGCTGTTGTCCCCAGAGCCAGATACAGCCCTGATGCATCCTGATGCAGAGGGGCTCTCAGCAGAGCGGAGTAGAGGGGCAGGATCACTTCCCTCACACTGCTGGTGATGCAGCCCATTGATTTAGTAATGTGAAGTACTACCCAGCTCTTACGTCTACAGTTTTGGCCCCAGTCACAAGAGCACCTTATGCCATTGACAGGACAGCGGTTAGCAACTTGGAAGAGTTATTTTGCCTTTGGAGTTCATTGACTGAAATGTGCTTCCCCTGGAGGTCTTAAGTGCTGACTCTATCAATTTATCTGTTCATGAAGAGCTGATGTGTTTTGGCAGGTGAAGCAAAGTAGGGCTAGTCTGCATAGTAAACAACACAAGGAATTGCTCTAGTGTATTATATATCATTCCCTAACAGTGCCCACATTCACAATTTAGACATACATGCACACCTTCAATTGTGTGTCAAGCAAAAATATTGACTATATGTCACAACTGATCCCCCAGAAGTTGAGTAACTTGCTCAAGATGCACGATTCACTTGTGAAACTGTACCAAGAACCTAGGGAGACCAAGTCCCTAGCAGTCTGCTGTACCCAAACACCACCTTCCAAACTCAGCTACAGCACAAGTTCCACTTCTTCCTAATATCTCACCCAAATCTCCCCTCTGTCAGTTTAAATCCATTCCCCCTTGTCCTGTCACTACATGTCCTTGCCAAAAGCCCCTCTCCAGATTTCTCGTCAACCCCTTTAGGCGCCGGAAGCTGCTCTAAGGGCTCCCCAGAGCCTTCTCTTCTCCAGGCTGACCAACTTAGTGAAGATTAAGTCATTAGCATCCAGCTTCCAAACAAAAGAACAAGGATACCGGGGAAAGAAAGAAAGGGAAAGAACTCTGAATTTGACAAAAAAGGGATTCACAATCTGAGAAATAATGTTATTTTTAGGTGCAGAATTTAGCTAACCTAATAGAAAGTCCAGCAGAAATATTTAATAGCCCTTGACATAACCTAGTCTCGCATCAGGGAAACAGAAGCAGAATACAAAGCTCAAGACTGTCCTTGCAGCCTCCAAACTCAAAAACACTAGCTGAAGTATCACCTTCTGAGGCCACGTGTGGGCAACAACCATGTTCCCTGTGAAGGAGCCACTAGGTAGCAGGTTCGATACACCATGTGTTACCTGTGAAGAGCACTCTGGACAAGTAACAGGACTATAAGGTGCCAACTCTTGACCTGCCTTACAAAAGGGGGGAAAAAGGCAACTTTCTAAATACATAGATTGTCATAATTATACCCTTTGGTGTCTGTATCACATTTCGTATTTTTCTAAACTTGAAACTCCTCTGTTTGGAGAATCTTAATGGCTTTACTGCAACACCAACAAAAACAAGAAAAAACAGGAATGCTTGAGAAAAACATCATCATATTGAGAACATTTCTTCAAAGTGAAGAACTATTCTGAAGTGTAGAAAGATACGCCTGTTATTTGTAACATACAGCTCTTAACTAAAATTAGGATAGTGCTAATAGCATAAAAAGAAAGATGGGAAGAGAGTCGGTGTCCAAAAAACCCTCATTAAACAGGTAAAAGGGAAATTAGAAGAGCTAGGAAAGAGAGAGATCTTGCCCAAAGTCATGCTGCTGATCAGTAATACAACCTGGAGAACATCCTGTAGCACATGAAGACCCTGAACAGCTTTGCCCAGCAGAGTACAAGCATTGAACTGACACAGATGTGGCTGGCAGATGTGCTCTGTCTGGAGCTGTGTCATCTGGCTCCTTCACAATTGAAGTGATAAATCAGTGCTAAGAGACAAGTCCAGAAAATACAGCACTGAAAACTGAAAAAATAATTTTTGATCCTACTAAAAAAAACTGTTTCATAACAGAACAGCACATTTCAACCATATTCCACTTACACACTTCCTGACCTTTAATAAATTAAGGCTTACAGGCTGTCTGAGAGCTATTAAATACATTTTTAAATAACTGAAACCTCCTGGCTAAGAGGACACAATATTAGGACCTTTCCAGATCGGCTATGAGTTCATCAGCCCCTAATCCTAAATCACAGAATGTTTAGGTTGGATAAGACCTTGAAATCAGATGGGTCCAACCCCCAAAATGATGATTCTAGCACCCACGTAAAGGATCACACAGCATGATAAAGACTCATGGTACAGAGATCAATTTAGACCAGTTTCATGGCGACATCACCTTTCCCTCATTCCCTCAGCTCCCTTTTCACTGTGACACGTCTCACTCTATGGCCCAGCAACTTAGACAACCGTCCACTCATATCCAAAAAACAGCTTTGCTTGACATGTTTTAATTGTGCCCAAGTTCACAGCTGCCCAGGTCATGGCAGGAAGAAGGCTTGAGGATCACAGAGGAGAAAGCTCTCACCAGCCACCCTCCCACAAACTGCTTCCACTTCGGTTTTGTTCATCTGGGCCCCTTTGATTATCCACTCACAAGATTCTCCAGACTTTCAATGCTAATAGAAACTACCTATTTTTTCTCTCAACCTGTCACAGAGGACATATTTCTATAAAGTGCAACTGAATCAGGTATCCAATTCCACAAGCTCCTTTGCAATCAAGTTGGGGATACCTGCACAAGCAGCCGAGAACAAGAACGAGCAGAGTGACAAGTGGCTCTATTTAGAAACCTTCTCACTGCCTCCACATTTCCCACGTGCAGATTAGAACTCACACCAAAACCAATTAGCATTACGCCATCTCCTCCCTTAAAAAGGCTTTTCTGTCCCAATAGCCAACCCTGCATGCAACTTCAAAGTTGGCTTAAACTGACTTTTACTCTGACAGTTTTACTAGCACAAGAGGCTGCATAAAAAAAGACACCCAAAGACACGGTCAAGTTACTGCAGCTTAACAAGTTTGTACATGTCAGAGAAGCAAGTATCTGGATACACACTCAGTCCACAGCAGACGTAAATTTCCACCAATCATATAAATTAACAGTTTCATTATGAAACACACTAATTTAGTTAAATGCTTTCTGCAGGGGTGTTGGCAAAGTTTATTGATTTGGTTTTTCTTAAGCTCTTTGTTTAAATTTTTATCTTTGTGGTTGGTTTGCGTTTTGGGTTGTTGTTTTTTTCCAAACACATGAGCTCCCCCTCAAAAATTCTCCAGCCGTCAATAAATTAATGATAAACTCATTATACTAGTGGCTGACTCTAGAATTACCTCCAGCCATGATCTACTTATATTTCAGGCAAAGGGCAGCCTGTCATTAAATGTTTCACTTTAGAGATAGCTTAAAATATATCATTAAAACTGGTTTTACTTGAAATATTCCATTCTGCATCTTCGCATATCCTGTTATGAGATCTTGCAGAGCACAAGATTGCAAGATCTCTTCTGCTTTAATACTTGAAAAGACAAAAATGCCCAAACCCAAGAACAACTATTGAAACATAAGATCTTTCTCCCTCCTCATCTCTAAAACCCACCTGCTGACAGTGAAACTGTTTTCAAGTTCAAGCCCTGAAAATGCCAGGTTGAATACTTATCACAGCATGCCTTCTACAAAAGGTAGGACATACACAGTTCCACTTTGCAGCAGGTGGGACAACTGAACAGCAACAGCCTACAAGGCTTCCTAAAACTCATCATTAGCTGCCCCAATGGACAAGATGGCAAAACAGAGAGCACTACGATCATCACAGCACATCTCACACTACAGTCCACCAGCTTTACAGCTAAGGGAGCCATTTTATTCCTCACCTGGTAGATAATCAGCATACAAATGGAAGCAGGATAAACATATTATCACAAGGACATTTTTGCATCCGAAGTAGTATGGAGCTTTCTAGTCTCCCACTGTACTAGGCAATGATGACTGACTTTCAGTTTGTAACACTTTATTTCACATTTGAACAAAAGGTGCATTTTTACAACCTACTTTATAACTAGCCATCTCCACCTCCTACCACAACCTGTGACTGCAACACTGCAATCACACTTTCACCCTCCCAGCTCTTGACAACTGCAGGTTACTGTTGTGGCAGAGTTACCCCAAGCGGGATGGATGACTGGAAGCTCCTAAGCCCTGCAACTTCCCACACCCGAGTAGCAACAGAAACCTATGGAAGCCTAGCCAAGGAGACATTGCTTTCCCTGACACTCATCAAAATCCCTGAAGTTTACATGAAACCCACAAAATCATCATCTGCTTATTTCAGTCCCTGCATCAAAAAGAACCCTGCAAGATTAAAGTCTGACAACAGCCTCAAGCATCAGACCAGATAACCAGAAACTCATCCTGAAAGAACCTGTCTGTGGGTGCTGGCTCCTGTGAGAAATCCCAAACATTCTCTCCAGCACGGATGTGGAGCTTTGCACTAAGGTAAGTACATCCCAGTTGCTCTCATTAAGACTGCTGGCAGACCTACATCTTCAGCAAACCACAGAATCATAGAATGGTTTGTGTTGGAAGGGACCTCAAAGCTCAACCAGTTCCAACCCCCTGCCACGGGCAGGGACACCTTCCACCAGACCAGGTTGCTCCAAGCCCCTGTGTCCAGCCTGGCCTTGAACCCTGCCAGGGATGGGGCAGCCACAGCTTCTCTGGGCAACCTGTGCCAGGGCCTCAGCACCCTCACAGAGAACTGCTTCCTAATATCTCATCTAAATCTCCTCTCTGTCAGGTTAAAGCCATTCCCCCTTGTCCTGTCACTACAGGTCCTTGTCAAAAGCCTCTCTCCAGATTTCTTGTCAGCCCCTTTAGGCCCTGGAAGCTGCTCTAAGGTCTCCCCAGAGCCTTCTCTTCTCCAGGCTGAACAAGCCCAGCTCTCTCAGCCTGTCTCCAGAGCAGAGTTGCTCCAGCCCTCGGAGCATCTTTGTGGCCTCCTCTGGACTCACTCCAACAGCTCCACATCCCTCTTGTGTTGCTGCCCCCCGCGCTCGATGCAGGACTGCAGGGGGAGTCTCACCAGAGTGGAGCAGAGGGCGAGAATCCCCTTCCTTGACCTGCTGGTCACACTGCTGGCGATGCAGCCCAGGACATGGTTGGCTGGTTGCGTATCACCTATTTCTCCCACTGCTTTGCCAAGTTGGAACTTTCTTGACTTGCCAAAGGCACCACAAGAATCCTTGTCCACCTCCAACACACTGACATGCTACTCAAGCCCACTGCTGGCTTCTGTGCTGAGGGAAATAAACACTGGTTATGGAGCACTAGACCCAATTTAAGAGTTTTTCAGAAGATTGCACCAAAAATACAAACCAGACCTAGTGTATAAACAGGACTGACACACTTCTCCAAGCAGTGAGTGGTTTTCTTGTTCTCTGCTTGCACAGTGGAGCATAACAGTGTTCAGCAGCGCTCTTCCCATGCAGTACTTAGAACTTCTCTGCTTGAAAACCTCTACTAAAAGCTGTAGCTCTGAGAGTTAGTACGAACAAACTCCATTGTAAGGAAATACTACTTTGTTAGTAGCATGGGGAGTTTTCAGCTAGCAGACATTACAAAATGCAGATGAACACGGCAATGCTACTCTTCAAGCAGCTCCTATGCCAGCTCAATTTTGGGGATGTTTCATTTTTTTGAGTGTTTGAGATGTATTTACAAATCGTGACAAAATCACATGTGTGGCCCTGCATGCTTATGCTGCCTGTGGAAGAGGGTCCCGAGTCCAACAGTATTAGACCAAAAGGCTGGAGAACAAGACACGAAAGCATTCCCTTAACACAGAGCAAGTTAAGAGGTATAATACGTACACTGCGTATTTGGCTCAGAAAGGTCTTTCCACAGAGCTGTGACATCTTGGGGACCACACTCAGGAATTCCAGGGCTGCACTTACCGTGCTTTGACTCTCCAGCCAGTTGAAGACTGACATTTTTAAGACCTACTCCACAGCTCGGACAGGAAGGTTTGTACTTGTCATAAGAAAGTAGTCTTCCTTCTCCGCACACTTTGCAATCATACTTTTAAAAAGCAGTTCATTTAGCTAAATATTTGTGACTCCTGCCATCATTTCACTCCTGAATGGAGGATATACAAGTTGAAGAAAAAAAAAATACATTAATCTGTGTTCAAATATATTCAGTAGATTCAGGTTTCCTTGAATAGAAGATAAAGCACAGTGATAATCAGAATTACAGAGAGTCCATTTTTCTTTTAGGGACTGTTTACATTTCACTGGTTTATTCAGCTATAATGTACTTGCAGCTTTCTGAAGCAATCCTTCCCTAGACTCATTATAACTGTGTGTAGATCAGCTTGTATTACTGAAGTAATACAAACTGTGGAAGATGATAAACAAAGATGTCTGTTTTCTACCTAACAAACCTTCTATATTAACTTACTCAAAACTGCTGTTACAATCTAAGCTGGTAACTGGAATCCTTGCAGGACCTATCCTACATCCTGGGTTGACACTGAGCCAAAGGAACTGGGAACCATTGGGAACTGGGTCAGAGCATGGCACAGGCAGGGCAGCAGGAGGGGATCAGCGCTGGGCATGACTTGCTTTCATCTGCCTGTTCACTTGTTGGTGAAAGAGACTGGGTGCGTACATACCCAAGAGCTTGACGAGACCTGAAATGAGGCAGGAACTGGAAAAGGAAAGCCAGGGAATCAGGGAGATCAAGATAACGCTTCAGATCAATAGTCTTTTTCTGATTATCAGTTGCAACTACAAACTGATATCAAACCAGAATTATAGAATCAAAGACTGGTTTGGATTGAAAGGGACCTTAAAGCTCCAACCCCTGCCGTGGGCAGGGACACCTTCCACTAGAGCAGGTTGCTCCAAGCCCCTGTGTCCAACCTGGCCTTGAACACTGCCAGGGATGGGGCAGCCACAGGTTTTCTGGGCACCCTGTGCCAGCACCTCACCACCCTCACAGAAGGGAAAGAACATGTTCCTAATATCTCATCTAAATCTCCCCTCTATCAGCTCAAAGCCATTCCCTGTATTCATTAGAATTCATCTCCATTATGGCTCACCTCCCATCCCACCTGGCCTTGATATATGTATAGTGTGATACATAGTTCACACTACATATCACAACACAATAAAACCTTTCCCATGCAGATAAAGTCTTTCAGAATCAACAGCACTAGTTGATCCAACAGTAATATCAGGAATAAATATGGAAATAAAAGATCAATGCTTTGCCTTCCAAGTCTTCACCAACACAACCCAAGACAAGTTACTTCTGCATCCGGCAGAACTGTTTAGACACAGAGACGTTACCCAGTGGTTATTTTCTGTTAACTGAAATCGATCCCCAGGGTTTCAAGGTTTCCCATCTGTACCCAAAAAAAGATTCAAAAGGCAAAGAAATATTTTCAGGAGTTATCAAAATTAAAACTCAAAACAGAGCAAAGGCCAGGCAGAGACAAGCTAATTTGCCCTATGGGAAGCTGGCAGAGCTGCCAAAATATACAAAGGAAACAACATTTAAAAAAGAAATCCCCAAAGACCCCATACTTTACTCTTCAAAAGAAAAACAGAATTAAAAAAAAAAAAACAACTTAAAAAACACATGCAAAAAAATACAAAACCAAACCCACACAACGGGCTCGGAAAGCTCTTTGAATCTGCCCCAAAATAAGCCAGAGCCTCTGGTTAAATAACTGCAGGGTAACTCTTGTGCAAGAAGGGCAGCTTGCAGTCAAAAAACTGAAGTACTAACTTCCAAATGAGAAACAGGTTGTCTTGGTCATTGCCCCCAGGCCAAGGTGGAGCAGGAACACCAGTGTGGGTGGCTGGGAATCTTCCCATGTGAAGATCAGTATCTTGCAGCATGGAACCCTCCATGTGAATCTAAGGGTGATATTACAAGCAAATATATTCAACGCATGGAAACTACACCTTGCTATGAATAATTATGTAAAGTTTTGGCAGTAGTGAATGGAAATGAATAAGGAAGAAGGCAACACAATCCAGATAAACAAACCTGAGCTGGGCCTGAAGCTTTCCAAAAGAAGGAACTGCTGAAGTAGTGTTGCAAAGAGACAAACCTACACAAGACTTACAAACGTTGCTGCTTTGGTTTGCAGTTAATTTCAAAACAGCTCAAGTCCTATTGTGTTTCTCTTCCTTCCTATCCATCTACAAACTTTTACCACCGAAGCGATGAAACTTGTCAGTTCCTCATGACAACAAATACTCTTCGAAAAAGAAAAAAGGAAGGGAACTCGATAACCGGAGCAGCACCCAGCGCATGTCAGCGCTCCATCGCCACGGCGCGACCGGGAGGCAGAGCCAGCAGCCCGCAGCCAGGCTACTGAACACTGCCTGGAAAGGCGCCCGCTCTGATCATGTTGCAGAAAAAATTCACACCTGCAGCAAAGCTGCACAGAACATCATCAACTCGCCGGCTCTGACAGACACACGCCGACCATGGCGGAGAGGAGGGCAAGAGTTTCTACAAGACGAATATTAATAAAAAGTAGTAGGAAATGCCCCGTGAATACGCCAAGTAAAGC
>NW_009941662.1:0-16836 GCF_000696875.1 Nestor notabilis | reverse complement strand
CGGGGCAGCCCCGTACCCGGTACTGCCGCCCGGTGTTCGCGGTCCCGCGTAAGGGCGTTCATTTATAACTTCATTGCTCTATCTGTGCCCTTTGCTGGGCGTACAGAATTCATACCATTGCGATAATCTCCCCAGGGAAGTGGTGGATTCCCTAATCTTGATCAATTAAAAGATCTGGCTGGATAGGGTGCTGGGACATCTAGTCTAGGTCATGTTTTGCCTAGAAAGGTTGGACCAGATGAGCACTGAGGTCCCTTCCAACCCGGTATTCCATGATTCTGTGGTACAGGAGCAGTTCCTCCAGAAGAGCTGTAATACCTCTGCCCCCACTCCTCGCTGTTTCAGAATGAATCTGTGCCAATTATCTGTCACAAAGTTGCCATTAGATTTTAATAATAGCAGGCTGCGATTTCAGGTTCTTCTAATTGCACATTACTACAAATAATTGATCCTGAATTTAAATTGATTTTATATATACATAAAAATCTTTTTTCTCTTTCTGAAGTTGCCTGGGAAACAGGGAAGACACCTAGTGCAAAACAGCACAGAATTTTCAAATGGTGGGTTTGATTTTTTTTATTTTGAGGGAAGGTCTTGTGTAGACTTCCCCCCTGTGATACCTGGTATTTCTAAACCACACTGAACACAAGAGAGAGGACCAAAGCTGCCCCACCTCTAATTTCAGATTTGGTGGCATGCATTTGGATGGATATATGCTCACCTCACAGAAGGGTCTCTTGTTCAGTCCTAATTGTACATTCATGGGAAATACTCTGTATGAAAACCATGAAAGTACAGGGGGAAGCAAAGCGAAACACTTTAATACTTGATTGCTCTCAAACTAGCTTTCATGTTTAACATTTGCTAATAGTAACATTAGCATGAAGAACATGAAGACTAAACCTCTTTAAGAGCAGCTCTTTGCGAGCGAGCGCATACAGATGTAGTCATAAGAAAATACATGGAACAAAATCTCCTTCAGGATAAGTTTCTTTGTGTTGTGACCTCTGAGGTATTTTCACATTCTAAGCTAGGGATAAAATTGCATGTTTATTTTAAAGATATAAAAGCTAGTGGAAGCGTGCATTGTATATGATTTGGCATCCTACAGACAAAGCTAACAGTGCTAAAATAACTTACCCTTTGATCCTGAGCATTTTTTATTCTCTGTATTTTCAGTGGTCATGCATCTTTAGAGCTGTATCTTTGGGTGCAGCATACTATGAAATGAAAATCGTTTCTACACGATTTTTCAGTTCTGTTAGAAATAATCAAAGAAATGCATTCTTTGAAATATTAGCAACAATTATCTTGGTGAAATATATGGAAAATAGAGGGGGCTCCTGAATGACTGATGAGTGTGTGTGTGTAGCTCCTAGAGCAAAAAAGTTATCTACCCTTCCTCCTCCGCTACCCTTTATAGACAGGAGGATAAGCGAGAAGTCTGAGGAAATTTGAGTCCATCAAGCTCAGTTCAACCCCCAGAGAACCATTAGAAAAATAACAAAATGACAAAACAATATTAACCCAGGCAGCATTTACAAATATACACTTAGCATCACTCATGAACAGCCAACAAAGATTTGTCAAGAGTCAATATGCCAAAATAATCTGATTTTATTCTTTGGTAGGACAGCTTATTTAAAGAATGAAGAAAAAATAAATAGTAGGTGTGTTATTTTGTAGTCAATTTGTCTTTTTATGTTCTCCCACATAAGAATGTATCATCTAGGGAAAAAGTAACCAATCATTCCTAATAAAGGGTTATCAAAATAGGACGAATAAATGCAAGATTGGTTGGGTTTTGCCCCAAGTGCTCATCAGTATTAGTTGCAATAACTGGAATCATGGAATAAAAATGGTGCTTATGAAAGCTTTTTAATGACAACATGTTTAAAGAAGTTACAAGTACATTGAATGACAGTGAATGAACCTATTTCTCCAACTGAATGGGTTGGAGAAAACAGCAAGAAGTTTTATATGAAAAAAGATAAAGTGCTGTCTCTAAAACCAGGAGATCATGCACAAATATGATATGGGGACTAAATGGGCAGTAGTGCTGCTGAAAAGAAAATACAATAAATAGGAACCCAAGTATGATGTTATAAATAACAAAAAACATCAAAGGATACCATGAAGGGCAGAGAAGGCAATTATGTTGTTCTACTTGGTGTTGATCAGGAATTGAACGTAAGTCTCAGCCCAGTGTGATGGCGGGATACAGACAGAAAAGTAATTCTTCCTCAAAGCAGCAAGAGCAAAAGGAAGCTTGGTAAATGTGATTTGTGGAGGAACTGCATTTGTTTTATATCCCTTGCTACAAGTCTTTCCTTGTAGATGCTCTGATTGCATAGCGATTTACTGAAGAATGTGGTGAATGGGCCAAGGTATGATGGGAGGTAGGACAAGAAATAATAGCTTTAATTTCAACCCAGAGAGGTTTATGTTAAATATTAGAAAAAAAAAAAAATCCAAGTAGAAAAGTAATAAAGCACTGAACCAGACCTGGTTTTGGAATCACCTTCACTGGATCAATAACATATTAGATAACATCTGTCAGGCATCTAGGTAACCTTTAGAAAGGAGGAGGTATTAAATCATGTTTTGAGATAGTTTTAGACTTAGATATATTCAACTTTCACAATTACTGAGTGGTTATTTTCTTTCTTTCCTAAGAGTTATTTTTTGTCTAATTTCCATAACCAAAGTCACCAATATTTTTCTTTTTCTTTTTTTCTCCTGAAAATGACTAATGCTATTACTAATTTCACTAAAGCAATACTATATTGTAACAAGGAGCCAGTACACTTGACTACATTACTTCCTTATTACTCTACAACAAATTATAAACTGGAAAATGCAAATGGGTTGGCAGTATAATTAGTTCTGTGAACTCTAATAAGAAATGCGGAAGTGCTGAAAGAGGTGGCTCAGAAATACAACCCTCAATCTGAAAAATCTGTAGGCTTTTATCTTCCAAATGCAGAACAGCAGCTTTTAAAAAGACAGAGAATAAACAGAGCAACTCAAATCACTTGCTGATTAAAATCCAAATATTTGAAAAGGATTTGGCATACTGGAGAGGGGACAGGCTGTGTGGGCTGTGCAGATCCTCTGCTGCTTGAGCACAGCCAGTAAAAGATGTGAATACTAATGCAGCTGAAATAGTATGTCTCCTGTCTCAATTTTTCCTTTCAATTGTTGTAAATGTTTTAAACCTTTGAGTCTACTTTAAACTGTTGAATACAAAATCAGTAGAATTCTAGCATTTAATTTTTCTGACTTAATTTTTAAGCTACGTGTGGCTGGATGCTGAAGGATCAGCATGCACTGCTCTTGTTCTTGCTCTCTTCCTACGCACTTACTGCTTGGTACCATAGGGAGCAGATCAGAGGATTAGATGGACTCTCAACCTAATCACTATGGCAGATTTGTGTTGGCCAGATCGGGAATGCTACGCCTTAGTGGAGGTTCTAATGATTTACTTTTCTGGTTTTTTGATTTCTGAGAGTAGTTTTAGTGTTGACTGCAATGACTTGCTAGAACTTCTTCAAAGACCTGAATGTCCCCATAACAATTGTTTAAAAAATGCATAGTGAATTGTCAGATACATTGCTATTTCTACAGCTACAAATGGTCTGCCAAAGCAGGTTCTGTATTTCTGGAGTTGTCACAGTACTGGAAAATCACACTGCAAATGTGAGTGAGAAACGTACAGCACCAAGCCTGTGCAAGCAGCTTAGCCCAGCCCTGTGGAACAAAGCGTGAAGCTGGAATTGCTGCTACCACATCTATGCAGTGCTGCCTTCGGTCCATTTGGCTGCTGAGAGTAGAGTGTTTGCTTAGTCCCAGACCAGAGTGGCTGTATGGCAAGTCCATGCTGGCTTATTTAGAGGCTGATCTGATTTGTCAGATGAGCTTTGTGATACAGCAATATACACAGCCAATTTTAGGGTTGACCTTGACCAGCTGCCACTATTAAATGCTCTAAATATTTATTGTCTGTAGTCAGCATTTAAGACTTACATTGAGGACGAATATTTTTCCAGCACTAATAAGTTTGCACAGCACCTGCTGTAGTGGCTTACCTCTTAAATGGTCCAAAGCATTAACATTATTGTTATGCCATCTGATAAATGAATAAACAGAAAGTTTTAAATCTGTTTCATGATTAATGTTACTTAGATTTTTATAATGTTATTTTTTGTAAATGTAGCTTATACCATGTGTTTGAAATGAGAATGAACCAACAGTATTTTACTTAAGCTAGATATCTATATAAAATTTTTAAAACATTCAGTAAAACTGTAATTGGTAAAAGCAAATTATCTAATGAAATCTCTTCAAATGAACAAACTAAAAGCACATATTTACTTTCACTGTGCATGAAGTGCGTTCACTGTGCTTTGATTTATGGCTGTTTGTTTTTGAAAGTATGGTGCTATAAGCTTTAGAAGGAATAAGAATTAATTACTTAGTGTGTTGATATCCAAAATGTTCTAATTTTTATATGTCTTTTGGTAGCACTGCTGCTAGTTGTTCAGGATTTTCGGTTGCAAGACTCAATTTAATTACCAAGAATGCTTCCAAACTTCAGCTATTTGTTCAAAATCTGTCTATGTAACCTACTACTTTGTGTTGAATATTTTTTGAAGATTAGTGCAAAACTGGCTAGGATACTTCCAAAAATGAAGCTTAGGAAAAGTATTTTATTTTCATCACAGTAAAAAGACTCTAAAAGAAAAAACCCAAACTTATTTGGCAAGATCATCCAAAGGGCAAATGTTAGAAAAGATGCATGAAAACTCACCCAAGCAGGTCCAATTATAAATCTCAGGAAAACTGTTTGCGCATTGTTAGGGTAAGTTTGTTAGAGGTTGCCATCATTACTTAATTAAAAATTCTGTATTTACTGGATATGCTGCCAGTCTATGCCCTGCCCATTAGCTGTATGAACACAACAGGGCTTTGCAATCAGCTGCTCCTTCTGAAAGCCATTATAAACATGATACGTAGTTGGGTGGCATGCTTATTTCATCTTGAGAGTAAGTGTGTTAAATAAATGCCTTTCCCATGCTCGGATCCCCTGCCTCCCAGCACCTTGGGCACACTGCCCAGGCAAAACTGTGGCATTGCTATACAGGGCAGTGGCCTGATATGTGTTGCAACATACCAAAAGGTAGCTGCAGATGAGTGGCTTAGTACTAAGAGAGCATCACTTGGAGCTCTTTTTTCTTCAGGCCTTCCTGAAAACAAGCAAGGAGAGAGCAACCAGTGGGGAGTAACCTCAGTGACTTACAAAGAAAGGCCACCATCAGAAAAATAGACAGTGGTACATTTGAAGATGGTATGGACAGGGTAGGCTGAGACAGGCAGACAAGAAGGGAGCAGAAGCATGGTGGGGAGGGGACAAGAGGTTGACAGCCAGTGTGAAGCATTTTTGAACACAACGCCTGAATTTCAAAATGCCTCTGCTGGTAAACAAATAGCTGTGAATCCCACTGGCAAAATGAAAGATATTCTAGCATAGAAAAAAAAAGTCACATCCCTTCTTGCAACCCTAAGATTGTTTGTTGTAAAGCCTTATCACAAACTAATGCTGCAGCTGTTCTAATACAGAAAACCAGACACATTATTCCTACACAGCATGACTACTCAAACAGAAACTTCTGAGCTGTAAAGGAAGCAGGGTGCTTGCCTCCTTCACTTCCCAAGCTTTGAAGCTTACTGTAGAATGAAGAAGACAGAACAGCGTCATGTCCTTGTGTACCAGCAACTGTACAAACATATTTCACTTGGGATAAAAGTTGACTGACATTTTGAATTTCTATTTCATGGGAAATGCTGACATTTTAGACCTTACAGTTTTGGCAGAAATTCAAATTTCAAAATGAAATGCAATTTGTGGATACTGCTCACCTGCTCTCTGAAGGCAATATATTTGTTGTGGCTTTCAAGACACGACAGAACAACTGATGAAAACAACTTACACTGGTCCATACTACATGCAAATGCTGGAGCTAGCAGTCAACTACTACCAGCAAGTCTATCTGAAAATAAAGAAGAAAAAGTGTTCGATGGAGTTAAGATGAGACACTAACAAAATGAGAATGAGATTGTCTGAAAAACTGAACACTGCATGGCAGTAATTAATCAGTGTGATGAACTACCTCAGGAGAAGCTATTATCTGCCCTTAAGGATGTTTGCAGGACTTTTGTGCTCATAAAAACTTCTAGACTCTCCAAAATTATATCTAAGCAGAAAAAAAAGATGGGAAAGGATAAGAAGAAGAGATCTCCTGGAAAAAGGCTTGAATATTTTTCTTGGCAGCAAACATAAGAAAAGTTAGTGATGTATCTAATTAATCCCTCTAGGCTTTAAATATAAATGTTAGCCTCCAAAGAAGAGATAAGGCTTGATTATGTTATCAACAGGTGGTCCTTGAGAACAGTTCTCTTTTTTGCTGCTTTTAGGAGATAGGCAAACTCTTACCTAGTGAGAGAACAACACTCTTACGTCTTAACACAGGGATCTGATTTCCCTTTTTGTTTCTTTCTGTGCTGGCATAGAGGTACCAAGTAGCAGCACAAACCTTCTATACTGGGTTTACATGGTAAGGTGCTTGCAGTGGATGGGTGTCTCAGGAGCTGCCCTCATGTCAGACACAGCTGGTTCCAGCTTGCTTGAAAATAGATCCACTGCAACCCAAAGCTTGGCCCATCAGCCAGACTGATGGTGGCTCTGTGATAACATGTTTAGGAAAGCATAAAAACCACTGTGCAGCAGCTTTGAGAGAGAGGATTGAGAAAAAATGTGAGGGGAACAGCCCTGCAGGCACCAAGGTCAGTGAGGTAGGAGGGGTGGAGGTGCTCCAGGCACCAGAGCAGAGATTCCCATTGCAGCCTATGGTGAAGTCCATGGTGAACCCAGGTTGTCCGCTGCAGCCTACGGAGGACCATGCCGGAGTAGGTGGATATACTCTGAAGGAAGCTGCAGTGCATGGAGAGCTCATGCAGGAGCAGGCTCCTGGCAGGAGCTGTGGTCCTATGAGATACATGGGTCACTGCTGTGAGAGGAGCCCATGCAGGAGCAGTCTGTTCACAAAGGACTGTACCCCTTGGGAAAGGACCCATGCTGGAGCAGTTCCTGAAGAACTGCAGCCTATGGTAAAGACCTACATTGGGGAAATTCGCAAAGGACTGTATCCCATGGGAGGTACCCCACTGTGAAGCTGTGGAAAAGAGTGAGGAGGAAGGAGCAGCAGAAAGGAGCTTTTATGGACTGACCACAGCTCCCCCTCCTCATCTGCCTGCGATGCTTGGTGTGGGGGAGGTAGAAGAGCTGGGAACAATAAGTGAAGTTGAGCCTGGGAAGAAAAGAAGGTTGGGGGGAAGGTGGGTTTAGATTTGTCCTTGTTTCTCAATATCCTACTCTATTTTAACTGGCAATAGGTTTTCCCAAAGTTGAGTCTGTTTTGCCCATGACTGTAGTTGGTGAATGATCAAGTGATCACCCTGCCTTTATCTTGACCCAGGAACTTTTCCAGCCTATTTTCTTTCATTGCCTTGAGGAGGTGAAGTGATGGAGTGCCTGTGTGTGGGTCAGGCAGCCAGCCAGGGTCAGCTCAGCATACCTACTACCAACAGATTACAGCTCCCTCTGTACATGTGAAAGCAACCTGTTTCTCCAAAGTGCTAGCTATGCTCTCTGTTACAGAATGACTGTCAGCATGGCTTTATTCAGTAATACTTGGCAATTAGAGACACAAAAAAGGCAGGAGGGTGGAAGGTATTATTTGAAAGCCTTTGAGCCTCTTAGAGTGTGAGAGGAAGATACGTGTGCTGCTTATCATTTGTTCCACTTCAGTCATTTTTCTTGTGATTTGATAAATACAAAACAGAGCAGCAGAAGTAGCTAAAGAGCAGAATGCTGAAGCAAGAACCTAGCACAGGTGATATGACTAGGCATTCTCCATTCTATGGCTTGTTTTTCTTCTTCTGAAAGTGATCTTTTGTTCCAGTAAGATAAGGAAATTAGGATGTATCTAACCAGTTAAAGGCGAGGGACACTGCATTTAGGACATATGTCTAGGTTTTACATCTGTTATAAAGCAATATTCTGCATTAGCAACTTTTGGACCAATTACAGCTGTAACTCTGGATTTAGAAATTCAATATATAATCATGTGTGTGCGTGGAAAAGACTTTGTTTTCCAAGTAGATTGAACAAGCATTATGGAATTTACTTTACTTCTCCAAAGCCATTTGCAAAACAATGTGGAAGGCAATTTAGTGGGAATTGCTAGTGACTAAAATTTAAAAATAAATACCATAAAGAAAATAAATTCCATGAGTTTATTAACTTTCTTATTTTTTTTTTTTTTTTTTTTTTTTTTTTAGCAGAAATTCGCTGGGTTCACTTTAGAATCATCCAGATCAATTTGTTCAAAATTTATTGAATGACTTCCTCCTACGAATCAAAACTTACCACGGATGGTTCATGAACAGTGTGTGATCCCTATATGGAGATTCTTAATTGCTATTTGGTTTACTCAGGTACATTGGTAACCTTCAAAGTCAGAGAACCAGAAATAAATAAAGTTTTAATGAGGCTATTTGTATGACTATGAAGGCTTGTAAATTTGAGTGATTTCTGAGACAACTGTTCTATTTGTCAAGATTTCTGAAAATAGTAATGTGTAATAAAGAAAATGACCTTTGGTGAACTTATTGTGTAAACATCAGAATCTCTCAAGACTGTTCATATGTTCCTATGTTTCTAAATCTTCATTTGTTCCTGTTAAATGATATCAAATAACAAGGTAAAATGCACAGAAAATGACATTGTTTAAAATGTTAGTCAAGCAGTTGTCATGATTATAAATTATGACAGCTTGTGCCCAAAACCTCCTACAATATGCATGTTTGAAGATGATGGTTTTCTGATGTATAAACATTTAAGCAAAAATAAGAACTGTTTTTAAAAGTATTTGTTCAAAAACATCTAGCCTATGAATTTTGTTATTGTGTACTATACACAAAAACATTTTAATCTCAGTCTTTTATAATTCAGAAATGCTGCAGTATCAGCTGCTAAAAGCAGGCACACTGATATCCTTTTGAATGCAAGACCTTAATTGCATGCAAGTAAAATAAAACATGTGGTTCTTCACCATGACCAGAGCACTTATCCTTTAAGCTATTATTTGCTTTACTGAGGTGAAAATAACAATTACAGGACTGGGATGCATTCCTGACATTGTTCTTAATACGGCTTATATAAAATGCAATACCACTAGACGCTGAATTAAAAACTGGCAAGAATGTTACATGGATCATTTACATTTTGGTGATCTTATTTTTTTCCTTTTGTTCAAGAAAAAGAAACAAAACCCCAAACAAAACCAACCCAGCACAGATTATGACATCCAGAGGGACCTTGATATGCTTGTGAGGTGGGCCGATGCCAACCTTATGAAGTTCAACCAAGCCAAGTGCAAGGTCCTACACCTGGGCCAGGGCAACCCCAGGCACAGCTACCGGTTGGGCAAAGAAGAGATTCAAAGCAGCCCTGTGGAGAAGGACTTGGGGGTGTTGGTTGATGAGAAAGTGAACATCAGCCGGCTTCAGTGTGCACTTGCAGCCCAGAAAGCCAACTGTATCCTGGGCTGCATCAAAAGAAGCGTGACCAGCAGGTCAAAGGAGGTGATCCTGCCCCTCTACTCTGCTCTCGTGAGACCTCACTTGGAGTATTGTGTCCAGTTCTGGTGTCCTCAACATAAAAGGGACATGGAGCTGTTGGAGCAAGTCCAGAGGAGGGCCACGAGGATGATAAGAGGGCTGTATGAAGACAGGCTGAGAAAGTTGGGGCTGTTCAGTGTGGAGAAGAGAAGGCTGTGTGGACAACTTAGCAGCCTTCCAGTATCTGAAGGGGGCCTACAAGGATGCTGGGGAGGGACTTTTCATTAGGGACTATAGTGGGAGGACAAGGGGGAATGGCTTTAAACTTAAACAGGAGAAGTTTAGATTAGATATAAGAAGGAAGTTCTTCACAGTGAGGGTGGTGAGGCACTGGAATGGGTTGGTTGCCCAAGAAAGTTGTGAATGCTCCAACCCTGGCGGTGGTCAAGGCCAGGTTAGACAGAGCCCTGGGAGACATGATTTAGTGCAAAGTGTCCCTGCCCATGGCAGGGGGGTTGGAACTAGATGATCTTAAGGTCCTTTCCAACCCTAACTATTCTATGATTCTATGATTATTTTTAAGGTGGACCAAACACCACAAGACAGCTAAGCTGATGTGAAGGCTCAGTGCCAGCATATAGAGTGGTCCAGCTCCTTTCCCCTTAATTTCCTTCCTCAGCAGCACAAACCTGCCTTCCCTGTCAGAGGCTCTGGTCCTCCACTGACCGTTCACCCTGAGGATGTGGCCCACTAAATCAGCAGCAACAAAATCCTGTGTAACTTTCTGCTGGTTTTCTGCACTATCTTGCTAAGAGGTCAGACAGCAGAGCAAGGGAGTATATCATTGAAGAATAGAGGAAAAGGTAGTAAATAGTGGTTTTCTTCTTTTTGTGGCTATAAACTATTAGACAAACATAGCTTTTTCACCAAAGAGGAGCTCATTTCCTCAGATATCAAAAGAATTTTTAGAAATAACCTTTTTATGTAATAATTGGTTATCTATACCTGTACTGGGAGCTACTGTGAGGCAGCAAGAATCTTGCCTGTCACAGTGCTGCTCTAAGGCAATGAACATTTATTCTAGCTAACAGGGAAGAGAGATTGAACATCCCTTTCATCATTCTGTCTGAAACAATTCAAAACATCGTCCAAAGTACTGTCCAATGCACCACAGAGAAGCATGAAAAGAAATTAATTTTTTGGATTAATGAGCTGTCTGAATTGGAAATATGGGAACTAGTGGTTGTCTCCGTGTGCTAAGGGAGGGACAGGCAGCAAAGTGATGCAATTGTGCCTTAAGGACTCTAAGAAGCAGAGCTTACTTAGGAAAATGGGCTTTCTACAAAGAGAAAACTGGATGTCTGCATACAAAAGTGCCTACAGAAAGTATTATCTTTCTATAGTATTCAAGGCAACAGAGTTGGGCTGTTTGTAAGTCACTTCAACCATGCTGAACACTTCATTCAGGATGACAGCTTTTCTCTTTGCAAAAATCACCTCATCAAGCTACAATTGTGAACAAGTGCATTGAGCAAAACCTAACGCAAATGAAAGAAAGACAAATTATCAACTCTCACTCTATCACTGAGTTTTACAAAGGGTGAAGAATTCCTTTATAAAATAAAGTATTTTTTGCTGTGAAGATGTAAGTTTGCTGCCTTAGGTTTTTTCCCAAACCCCATTTCAAATGCAGAATGCAGCTTCTCACTTCCTAAGCAGTATTTCTTGTCAAGGACAAGTTGAACCGATTTGTCTGAGCTAAAATGCCCTTTAAGTTTCTGACCAGAATGGAAAGCACTGGTGTGTAAAGCCTGCTTTAAATGTTTGGTGGTGGTGTTAACAAATACCTTTGCTTGCTGCAGAATACTTCTATAGATGAAAAAACAAATTTGAGAATCTATGAGTCAGAACACTGTTAATCCAGTGCATGAACCCTGTAGTTTTAGACTCATTTTCTGGTTGGCATATATAAAAGTGGTACAGTGACTCAAGATGATGCAAAGGCATTGGTGAAATATTTTGACCCTAGAGTAGTTCAGTGACAGCAAACAGGGGAGAAGGAAGAGTTTTGCCTGAAACCGTAGAAATTTCTATAATCCACATATTACTGGCTGGCTCTAAGAGTCTTGTGCATGCATTTTCAACCAAAGTAACTATAGTCATCTTCCAGAGTTTTAGGGAGGTTTTGTTAAAAGGAATAGCATAACTCTTCACAGCTCCACCAAAAATGTTAAGTGTGAAAAAAAATAATTAGTGAGCTAGAAGTCTGTTTCTGATCATTTTCTATTATGCAGGGTTTAGGGGTGGTTTTATTTTTTCCCTCTGCATCTTCTAAAAAGTCCTAAATCTTGACAATTGACAATTAGCTAGATGATCACTAACATTTAGGTGACTTGAACTATCTTCTTAATGAACCTCACAAATTTTATATATAGGAAATCTACTGGTTTCATTAAACATTTCTGTATCTTATAGAGGCCATTAAAGTTCTTTGTAGTAACACATTTGTGAAAAACACAGATATTTTACTGATGGATTTGCTAATTAATAGAACTGTAGCTAGCTATTTGGAAGTAAAATGATAATTCTAAAAAGTACCTTCGTACATTTAGGATGAAATTATATGTTGTGTTCCCAGATTATACTCTACAGGGGCGTCATACATGTTCAAGTTCTTTTGATGGTTCCCTCCGTGTTGCCTTGAGGAACACTTCCTGATGTCCTACTGTGGAACACGGCATCTGGATGGTAGCTGAACATTTCTTTATGTAGCATTTCATTCTATAGCTCTTACTCACTTTGCGTAGTTCTTGTTTGTGCAAAGAATGCCACAACTGACACCAAAATAATTGTCTAAGTAAATAGTACATACAGTAATGGGGGCTATAAGAGCATTCCCTTATCTTGCACAAGTTCACTCTAGGCAGTAATACAAATATTGGCTTAACATAACACAGGGGGACACCAATAACTGCATTCTCTTTTTCTTTTAAATGTACTAAAAAAAAAGCAAGAGCAAGTAAATAGATTCGTCATTTTATGATGTGATAAAGAGAAGTGCAAATGTGTTGCTGCATTTGATATATCTCTAAGTCTGCTTTTAACTTCTCCTTTAAAAAGAACAGGAGACACTGTAATTACGCTGAAAAGCTTTTTGTAAATACCTGCTTTTCTAAGTCTTTTCACTGTCTGAAACAGAAATGTCCTTGTCTTAGAACAGCTAATGACATCGGTTCCGTGTTTCTCATTTCTAAGCTTGTGATGTATAATTTTCCTGTTCATGCAGTAACTAACATTAAGAAAAACCTTAAATAATTGCCCTTTCAAAATATTGCCCTCTCGTACAAGAGAAGGTTTCATTCTTCTTGTGTACTTTTTCTGCATCCTCATCCTGCTTTTGACAACCCTTGTTCAATAGAGAGAGGAAGAGAACACTATGACAACTGTGAATAGCTGTAATGAAGCTTGAAAAATAATGCTTTTTTTCTCAGAGGTAAGTTTCTTGTGTTTATAATAAGAAAACCTCTTTATGTGATGTAGGTAAAAATGGTGAGGCAGGTAAGCTCAGGGACCTCAGTCACCCTCTGACTTGCAGCCTCAGCCCATTGTTATAAACACAAAATCCAAGCCCTAAGAAAAGCAGGTGGGTCGCGATCCTGTGGCTACTGGGTTCCACTGATGTTATGAACATTTATGACGCGCACTGAAAAAAACATGCTTGACTGGGTCATGTCAAATTCCAACAAACTCCGTATGTCACGCACTTGTCAAGCAGGAATTGTGAAGGAACAGTCTCAAATTAAGTTGAATATATTTTAATAAAATTAAAACAGCAGGCATAATAATGTTGATTGAATATATCTGCCTTCTTTGAAGTAGGAATGCTGAACTAGCTGGTAAATAGTTTAAAGAAACATAGCAGTGCTATTGTTTCTGCAGCAGTTACTGCATTTCTTCTTGAAATGTTGTTTTGCCTTGTTACTTACATCAAAGAAGGCATTTTTCAAAACATAGATTTGTCTTTTTTCCATTTTTAAATGGCAGTGAAGAGAAGCACATCAGTATCACAAGCCACATTAAAATTTGAACAGGGAGCCTTTTTACAGAAATGCCAAAAAGTGCTTAATTTAAAATGCAGAACATGCAAGATCTCAAACCACTGAAAAAAGGGGCACAGAAATAGGACACTTACTGAAGTAGCTTCCATAACTTTCTCATCAATGGAAGGCATTGTTGAAATGTCTGGGTTCTTTTTTTATGAAGACCTCCACCAAGTGACAGCTCAAAACCTTGAGCAAGGCAAGTTAGTAAAAAGCACTCTCCTCTCCCTTCATTAAGGCTGCAATGATACTTCTGGAAAATAGTCCAGGGAGTGCTCCACTGGCTGATGAGAACTTACGTATCTCAGCTTCTCTTGCAAAGCTTTCTCTTAAAATTTTGTTCTCCAATTCTGCTCCCAGCACCAGTGTTATTTAAGAGTGAAATGTAAATCGCTATCCCACAACAGCTCTTGCTATTAACAGCTATGGGTGTTTACTGAAAAATATCTTTCTATTTCATGCCACATGATTTCTTACTCAAAGACTTTTGGTTTAGCAAATTGCATTGATAGCCTAGTTTTCTGATATTTACTGGCAGATTAGATTAAGGTGAGGGGAAATAAAAGCTTGCAGAGCACTCTGTAAAGCTACCTGCAATGAAAGCAAACTAGGCTTTGTTCATAAACGTTATTGAACTGAACTCTCTGTAATTTGTGCAGGTTCTTCACTTCTGGAAGATGTTGTGGCTGTGTGAATCAGGCTATCGGTAAATGTTTAAGTTCCTTGATATCTGGTTCATGGAGTTAGCAGTTCCATATCCAGAGAAGAAAACTGACTGGAAAACTGCTGTCCCAGAGGACAAGGGAGTTGCCATAGCGCTCTGGAAAAGGGCCATGAGTACTGCGAGTCATTCCTAATAATGCAGCCTGGGACCACAGTTGGGTAATTCTTTACAGTGATGCAAGCATTACTGATGGAGGTTGAAGTCACCAAAGAAATAATAAAAAGAATACTTTACCTTTGTTTTAAACAGGCCACAGATTTCTGTAATCCTGATTTATAAAGCTCTGGGTTCATGTGGTTTGCTATGGATCACAAAGGGTGCTTAATAGATATGGATTGGCATGGGGTAGCGCTACCAAAATAACATGGACTTACAGACTGTAAGAGCAGCTGCTCTCTAGCCCAGCACAAACAAAAAAAGGGCTGTGCAGTTTCTCAAAAATTCTCCTTGTACTTGGGTATCCTGCTTGGTAGTGCTGCACCTGAGCTCTCAGGCTGAGTATTAGAGAGTCCTTTCATCAGTCCACCACACAAACAGCACTTAGAAGATGAAACTGTAAAAAACCATGTAAATCTGAAGCTGTTGTTTTAACACTTGATATTGAATCGCACATTATTTAATATATTCACCTGTGTATTGTTTTTGATAATGATTCACACTGTTACAGAGACCAATGTGTTATTCTGGCAATTACAAATAAACAACATACCCAAGCATTTAATTTTTAGTAGATCCTTTCAATAGCTTTTCCTGAACAAGTCAAAGCGTGATGTTGTGAGTTGGTAAGTATAGCATGTAGCAAACTGAAATTAGCCTTCAAAGGGCTTGTATTTATATACTAACCAAGTTAACATTGTATCTCCTAAGTATGAATTTCCAATGTGAGCATCATTTGGAATAATACAAGCACTGTAGTTTCTTCAGAAATGCAACACTAGGGATCTGAAGGTAACAAGTAATGTTACATTGCTATTGTGCATAAAATGCAATTTTAATACTAAAATTTTACCTGTGAAAGCTGAGCAGGAGATTTGGTTGCATGCATCAGAATTTTTTGATGGTGATAAAATTAAATCAGTTTTAAAGTCAGTCAGTTACAGCTGTGAAAAAGAAAAGCTCTTAAGTATTCTCATGTGGCCTGTTTACTGCACCAGTTTCAAAACCATATGTCAACATGTTAGGAAATATACGCAAGTGCTAAATTAGTTTCATTATCTTTCTTACATGCCTGTGTGAGCTCTCCAGGTGCTTGTGGATGCCTATGAGGGTGAATGGACCTTTCCATTCACCTGGATGAATCGAGATATTGGTTTGCTTGGTTACTTTTGAAATTTTGAATACTTTGTAATACTTGCAGCTGTTTCACAAATCTAGCTCACTTGAACCATTAAACGCAATGGTCATAAAGCTTAAGAACCAGTGTATATAGCTGTGGAGAGGACAGCTATGGCAATTAAGACAAGCTATATTCAGTTCTGGGGCTCCTAACATAAGAAGGAAAGAAGGATGTGAAGCTGTCGGAGCAAGCCCAGAGGAGTCCATGAAGACGCTCTGAGGGCTGGAGCACCTCCTGTATGGAGACAGACTGAGAGGAGCTGAACTTGTTCAGCCTGAAGAAGAGAAGGTTCAGGAGACACCTTGTAGCAGCCTTCCAGTGCCTAAAGAGGGCTTGCAAGAAATCTGGAGAGGGACTTTGCACAAGGGCAGGTAGTGATAGGACAAGGGGGCATGGCTTTAAACTGAAAGAGGGCAGATTTAGATTACATATAAGGAAGAAATTCTTCACTGTGAGGCTGGTGAGACACTGGGGGGGCTGCCCTGAACAGCTGTGGATGCCCGTTCCTGGAAGTGTTCAAGGCCGGGTTGAGAAACCCAGTTCAGTGGAAACTTGTTGGAATTAGATGATCCTCAAGGTTCCTTACAACTCAAACCAGTCTATGTTTCTACAAGTGCCTCTTATTATACATTTCAATACTCTTACCTTTGGGATGCTTCCCTCACCCAGCGCACAGAACAGACACAGCTACTAGTTACTAAAGGTTGAAAAGTTGTAAAGTAAATCCCTTCCCCCCCTTTCAAGCCCCTTCTGAGAAATCACTGAGCCGCCTCCTGAGCTGCTGCCTCCGCGCAAATAGAAACGAGGAGACGACAATAATAGTGAGCGCGGCAATGCCTCTGCGGACTGCTCACCCTTCCCCAGCCCCATTGGGAGGGCAGACCCGCATCTCTCTCCGGCGAGGACCCCAGGCGGGCAGCCCCGCGACTCGATGAGCCCAAAGGAGCGGAGAGGGGTCGCTGTGGAGGTCCCCCCGCCAGGCCCTGCTCCGCTGG
>NW_009941661.1:0-2577 GCF_000696875.1 Nestor notabilis | reverse complement strand
TTCTGCCTGCAGGTGTGGGCTGGGAGGTGAAGGGGAGCTAAGAGAAGGGGCCTCCAGTTGTGTGGCCCATGCTGCTATTCCCGGGCTGGGAATGGGATCCTCCTCCTGTCCCCATGCCTGGGAAACATCTGGCATCACCCATGGCTTTTATACTGGAGGCCAGTGTGCAGAACGCGAGTCCCTGAGGTGCCTGTGGGCTCTTATGGGATATCCCTGTTGCCAGTCTGCAACTCGAGTCCTCCAACATGCCAACTTTCCTGGGAAGTTGGGAATTGCATCTCTAAGATTTTGAAGTCTTATCACTCCGTGTTGTCCTGGCATGAGCTGGTGCTTTGGAGCCGGCTGGGGGAGGCCAGTGCTGGTGGGGCTGCCCTAGACCCTGGTACCACGGACTGGGACCGTCCCATCCACCATGCCCTTGGTGCTGCTCTCGCCGCCCAGTACGGCCATGGGGCAGCTTCCAGCCCCGTTCCAGGCAGGAGCATGGTTCCGAGGGGCAGACTCGCTCTGCTGGGTGCCTGCAGGGTGTTTGCTTAACCTCCCCTTATCAGGAATGATTTTCCAACACCTGACTAAGCACTGGCAGCGGGGCTGCTTGGCGCACCCTCCGCCTCCTCCCGAGGGTGATTACCTCCTCCCCCAGTTTCTCTATAGAGCCCCTGGTCTGGCTGGAGCCCGGCAGCAAGGTTGTGGAGCAGGTCTGGATGAGCGCATCGCCTCCGTGCCTCAGTTTCCCCTCGCCAGCAGTGGAAGCAGGAGGTGACACCCTGCGCAGTGGTGGTGCAGTGAGGGTTAACCACTGAGGATTGCTTAATGCGGCAAAACATAACGAGCCTCTTCGGAGGGATGATTAAAATGCGCCTTCGAAGGTCACCCTGAGCTGTTATTGCTGGGCTCCAGGCTCCTTCCTGCTGCCCGGGTTGGAAGTCCTGTGGTCTGTCCCTGTGGATTTGCCTTGCCGGGGTCCCAAGGGAGCCTCTTGGAGCACCAAAGCAGCTCTTTTGCCCCCAGATGTGAGTCAGCACAGAGCCAGCTCAGCAGCCGCTGTCACCCCGGTGCCACCCCGGTCTCTTCAGTGGGTGATTCAGGGCAGAAGAATCCCGCTGGGAGCGAGGGCAGCTGCTGGATGCTGGGGTGCTGGGACCCACATGGGGAGCGCATGGTCCTGTTACAGCTGCTGTGGGGTCACCTCCTGCCACCCGTCCTCATCCCCGTTGGCCGGAGGAGACACCCACCGTCACCAGGGCTGCGCCTGGCTCCCGCTCTCGGGTGGCAGCCCCGGGGCACATTCCATAACAGGGCACCGCGGAGAAGAGCGCTGGGAGAAGTGTGAGGAGCAGCTCCTGCCCTGATGCTGCGTGGCTGGGGAGTGGGATGTGCTGTCCTGGGGGTGTGTCACCGAACCCCAGCCTGCTTTGGGTTGAAAAGGACCTTAAAGCTCGTCCAGTTCCAGCCCCTGCTCCCAACATCTCTGTCCTGGTCTCTTGCAAGCACCGTGTCTTTGGAACGGGGGAACCGGGGGGACTGTGCACCCCACTTCCCTCCTTCCAGGGCTGGGAGCACTGGATCCCTTTTCCACCCTCTTTTCTCCCAGCACCAAACCAAGTCCTAGGTTCTCTGTTGGTGTTTTGGGGGCATTATTTTACCTCTCAGAGCTGGGTGCTGCGTGTCCCCTGTCAGCACCCATGGGTGCTGCGTGTTCCTTGTCTGCATTTGGCACCCATGGGTGCTGCATGTCTTCCGTCTGTGATTAACACCCACGGGTGCTGCGTGTCCCCTGCCTTTGGTTGGCACCCATGGGTGCCGCGTGTCCCCTGTCTGTGGGTAACACCCATGGGTGCTGCGTGTCCCCTGCCTTTGGTTGGCACCCATGGGTGCCGCGTGTCCCCTGTCTGTGGGTAACACCCATGGGTGCTGCGTGTCCCCTGCCTTTGGTTGGCACCCATGGGTGCCGCGTGTCCCCTGTCTGTGGGTAACACCCATGGGTGCTGCGTGTCCCCTGCCTTTGGTTGGCACCCATGGGTGCTGTGTGTCCCCTGTCCCATGGGCAGTGGGTGCGTGTCCCATGCCTCGTGTGGTTGGTGGCTCCTTGAGTCACTTTCCGGTGCCACCACTGGCAGCGCCTCATCCCTGGGACACCCTGTGGCCGGGCTGACGCTGCTGCTCCTTCCTCCCTAGGACACAGGGATCAAGGTCCCCCAGGAGCTGGAGAAGGGGCCCAGCGCCTTCATCCGCCTGGGAGAGGTGAGAGGATAGGGATGGTCTTGGGTGGGTGCCTCCCCCTGTGCTGGGGGGACAGGGAAGGGTTCCCACCCCCCTGTTGCTAGTGCCCGAGTGGGGAGGGGAAGGGTGCCCCAATGCCCTTATCCTCGTGGCAGCGGGGGGACCCCTTGTCGTCCACCCTGGTTTTTCCTGCCGTGCCTCAGTTTCCCCATTCATCCAAACGTCTTCCCCCTGGGCTGCCCCCCCCGGGTAACATCCCGCAATCCCCATAGGGCACCCTCAGCCCTATCTCAGCACCCAGTGTCTGTGTCCCAGATGGTTCCTCCTGTGCTGGAGATAACACGGTGGTTTCGT
>NW_009941660.1:1210-1659 GCF_000696875.1 Nestor notabilis | reverse complement strand
CTGGGGTTTCCCATGAATTAACTATGTCTAAATTGAATTTTGATTTTCAGCCGGGGGTGATGATGCAATGAACCCTTTTTTTTTTCTTTAACTGCTGATGTTTTAATGTGTAAAAAAGCAAAAAAAAAACCAACAAAAAAAAAACAACAAAAGAAACCCAAATCTCGTGGCCCTGAGGTTCTGTTCACATCATTCACTGTAATAAATGAAGCAGCCCGACGCGCTGTCTAAATTGAATTTTGATTTTCAGCCGGGGGTGATGATGCAATGAACCCTTTTTTTTTTCTTTAACTGCTGATGTTTTAATGTGTAAAAAAGCAAAAAAAAAACCAACAAAAAAAAAACAACAAAAGAAACCCAAATCTCGTGGCCCTGAGGTTCTGTTCACATCATTCACTGTAATAAATGAAGCAGCCCGACGCGCTGCAGCCCGCTCTGGCGCTGCCGGG
>NW_009941660.1:0-1177 GCF_000696875.1 Nestor notabilis | reverse complement strand
GGCAAGTGGAGTTTTGGCGTCCTGATAACCTGCTTGTTCCCCTCTGGTGTGCTGGAGGCACCTCCTCACCTGCACCTCCAGCAGCCCCCGGCCACGGGGCGACCCCAGCACCGAGAACTCGATTAAACCTGCGCTAAACCTGCATTAAAACCGGCCTTAAACCCCGCTTCCGTCACCGCAAATCCCATTCCTGACGCCGGCAGCGGCGCGCCGGAGCTGAGCACTGCAGGAACGACTCGGCCACGACGCGCTGCCGTGTAATGGATGGTCAGTGCATTTTTATTTAATCAGCACAGTACAAAAATAAATAAAAATAAGGGGAGGGGATTAAATTACAGGCACACTGAGCCCCATGACACAGGCGGTCAGGTTATAAACCACACATACGTACAAACGCACTATACACACACATACAAAATGAGACAAATATAAATTAAGAAGTAACAAGAACCCACCAATTTGGTCAACAAAGAGCTACAGAAGAGATTGCACTAAAATAAAAAAACAACCTGGACGTACACATGTATCATTAGCGGGGTCCCACTGTACAGCGATGGAGAGCTTCGAGTGAGGAGTCAAAGAGATGGCACGGTGCTGCTCCTGCCCGGTTGCCACTTCAGCGCCCCATGGAGCAGAACGGAACGAGACCGGTGCAGACGGAGAAGAAAAGGAAAATCAAACCCAAAAGAAGGAGTTGTCAGTCCCCATCGGGGAGCAGCAGCGCGGGGCCGCGCTTTGTGCATGGGGTTGGTTACAGCCATCGCTCAGGAAGGGCTTTTTCTTCTGATTATTATTATTTTTAATGTGGTTTTTTTTTCCTTTTTGTGGTTTTTTTTCTTTTTTTTTTTCTTTTTAAACCAGTGAACTCAGAAGAGAAAGCTTCATTAAACCAAGTTCTAAAATTGTTGGGGAATAATAAGAACAATAAAAAAGACTAACGAGTTTCATTTGTTTGTGTCCCCCCCGTAGGTTAGTAGTTTGTTGGGGTTTTTGTTGTGAAAGTACCTCGGGTAGCAGCATGTGGCTCTCTCCTTGCACACTCAAGTAGATCCTTAGCACAATACTCATGACCAGTGCACGATGGGGACGAGACGGTTCACATTGAGCTCACGGAACAGTTGCGGTGATTCCCCCCGGCCCTGCTCGGGAATTTCGAGTCTCTTCAAAGAAAATAAAT
>NW_009941659.1:5178-5424 GCF_000696875.1 Nestor notabilis | reverse complement strand
ACAACCGCCTGCGGGGACACAACGCACCAGCTCAGCCCCTGCAGCGCCACCAGCACCCACTGAGCCCCATCCATCCAGCCCGTACCTGGATCTCGTCCCGGCTCAGGTGCGTGGTGTTGATGCCACCATCAGGTGGGTGCTGCCAACTGCCCTCGAAGCTCCGCAGGCTCAGGTAGAACTCGGCACCATCCGCCAGCCTGTGCCGGATCCAGCACGGCTTCGTTGTACCTGCCTGCAAAAAAGGAA
>NW_009941659.1:3956-5031 GCF_000696875.1 Nestor notabilis | reverse complement strand
GGCGGGGTTGAGCAGCACCCGCAGGGTCTGGGTCACCTTCCCCTCCTTGATGGCCTGGTTGATGGCAGTGATGCCCAGAGCCACTGCAGGGACAGAGGGGGCCCTTGTGAGACTCTCCTTGCCTCCCCCCTGGCTGCAGGGGCACGACACTGGGGAGAGCACTCACTCCTCCTGGCTGCCTCAGTGTCCTCGTTGGCCTTGCAGACCCCTTCCTGGATCTCTTCCCACCAGAGCACAGCTCCCTCATCCCCTGTGGCCTGTGAGACAGTGAGGGCATCACAGACAGGTTTGGGTTGAAGGCACCATAAAGCTCATCCAGCTCCAACCGTGGGCACCCCGTGCCAGCACCTCAGCACCCTCACAGGTAACAACTTCTGCCTCTGATCCCACCTCAATCTCCTCTCTGGCAGGTTCAAGCCATTCCCCTTGTCCTGTCCCTCCATCCCTTGTCCAAAGCCCCTCTCCAGGTTTCCTGGAGCCCCTTTAGGCCCTGGAGCTGCTCTAAGGTGTCCCCTTCAGAAGCCTTCTCTCCTCCAGCTGACCCAGCCCAGCTCTCTCATCATCAGGAAGATGGGCTCTAGTGAGCCCTGGTCTGCACATCACCACCCCTCAAGCACCTTCTGCTCTCCCCACATTGGCCAAGGGGATTCCACCCAACCTGGGCTTTCATCCTCCGTGCCCGGGCCAGGACATGGTGGTAGCGCTGGGCAGTGGGGAGGGCGACGTGGGGCAGGGCAGCCGCCTGCAGCAGCAGCGCCGACAGCGTCTTCTCGGGGTCCTCCTGCAGCAGCGCCTCATTGATGAGCCTCACAGCCACGATTCCTGCACGGGAGGGATGGGGTGCAGGGATCAGCTCCCACCCAGCAGCGCGAGACTCTCTGCTGTCTCCTTAGGGCTGGGCTCCCCATGCAAACCCCCTGCTTGACCCAACGCGGGCAGCACTCACGGTCGTTTTCATCTTGCACTGAGGAATTGGTGGCATTCACGCTGTCCTGGATGTCGTTCCAGCTCAAGAACTCTCCTCCTGCGGCCCGACATTGACCTTTGAGCTGCAGTAAGTCCTCAAAATACCTGC
>NW_009941659.1:1933-3782 GCF_000696875.1 Nestor notabilis | reverse complement strand
AGGCTGGCTGGGGAAACAAGCCCACACAAAGCCCTGGCCCCCTGCCCATGGTCTGCTCCACACCACCCGCCCCAGACACAGACCATGCCCTCACCGCTGGGCGTTTGCATCCTCAACACCAGCGAGCCCCAGGGCAGAGCTGACCAGGCTGCTCCAGAGCCCGTCGGGGTCTCCAGCGTCCAAGGCTCTGTTAACTAACGCCACAGCCGAAAGCATCTCCAGAGCCACAAACAGCTCCTCCTGCACCAGCTCACCCTGCATGGGGCAAGGCAGAGACACTGAGACCCCCATAACCCATCCTTGACCTGATCGCTCTCTCCAACTGCCTGACAGGAGGATGGAGCCAGGAGGGGGCTGGTCTCTGCGCCCAAGGAACAGGGGGTGGGACAAGAGGAACCAGCCTCAAGCTGCCCCAGGGCAGGTTTAGCTGGAGCTGAGGAACAATTCCTTGCCCAGAGGGTGCTCAGGCATTGGAACAGGCTGCCCAGGGCAGGGCTGGAGGCACCGTCCCTGCGAGTGTTCACAGCCCGGGTAGACGAGGCCTCAGTGCCAGGGGTTAGTGGCGGCCTTGGCAGTGCTGGGGAGCCCCCCCAAAACTATCCGAGGTACCGATGGGACCCAGCACCCTCCCAGGGGGAGCTCACCCGCGGGTGCTGGCTCTGCAGCAGGGCCAGTTGGTGCTGGTACAGGGGGGCAGCGAGCGGGTACACGTCGGGCAGTTGGGCTGTGGGATCCATCAGCGCTTCCAAGGTTTCGGCTGGTTTTCCATGGCGGATGGCTGCGTTGATCCGCCTGATGGCCACTAGCACTGAAGGAAGATACCGGCGTGAGACACTTGGCCACAGGGCCACCAGCTCCAAGGGGACGCACCAGGCAGCAGAACCCACCTCAAGCACCATAACCTGCCCCGAAACCCCCACGTTCCCCCAGCTACTCACTGGCTCGCTCCTCCTCGCCCTTCCTGTTCGCCATGAGGATCCCAGCTTGCAGCTCCTCCTGCTCCAGCAGGTCCACATAGCCCAGCTCCTGCAGCAAGAGGAGCTTCTGTGTCCCACCAAACCCCGCTTGCGTTTTTTGCTGCCACGCTCAGACCCAGTGCAGGGAGATGCTGATCCACAGTGACCCCCTGCTCAGGGGGACCAGCACCCAAACATCCCCAGGCTCCTCCAGCCCCTACCAGCGCCTTCTGCTCCCGGTCCATGTTGAGCTGCTCCAAGTAGCGGTGGAGGTTGTCGCGTTGGAGGCAGCGCAGGGCCAGGACGGGGTCCTGGAGCGCACGGTAGAACGCCAGCACATCCTGCTGCTCCAGGGCATCGTCCACCTCCTCCAGAGCTGCGTACACTAGGAGAGGACATTCACACCCAGACAAGGTGAGTGAGGGGGTGACCCAACGGCTCCAGGAGCAAAGGGAGCTGCAGATGAGGCTTGAATCATGGAATCAACCAGGGTGGAAAAGACCTTTCAGCTCACCAAGTCCAACCGTTCCCCTGCTCTTGGAAAAGCCCCAGAAGACCCAGCCCAGGCCCCCAGAAGAGCTGAAGCCCGAGGTGATGGCTTCTTTCTGCTGTGCCCCCCCCCCCAGGCAGCCTCTCCCTGCAGCCCGGGGTACCACAGGTAGAGAAGGCACAAGCTTTACTCACCATTCGCTTTGTTGATGTTCCCTTGGATCTCAGCCTGGGTCAAACAGTGGTCGTAGATGTCCTCTCCCTCGGGGATCACTTGCAGGAGCTGCAGAGGGACTCCTCACCCTGAGCATGCACCCCAATGGCACACAGCAGATCCCATGCAGATGCCTCCAAGCCCCTGTGCCCAACCTGGCCTTGAACCCTGCCAGGGACGGGGCACGCAC
>NW_009941659.1:0-1854 GCF_000696875.1 Nestor notabilis | reverse complement strand
CAGCCCCCCCAGCACCCTCCTCACCCTGTTCCTGGCATTGCTGCCCTTCTCCAGCTTCGCCCGGCGCAGCACCTCCTGGTAGGCACCCGCCAGCTCCTGGCGCAGGCCGAGCAGCATCGCGCTGGGGTTGCGAAGGGCGTCCATGGTGTGGGCCACCACCCCCTGCTCCACTGCTTGGTTGATGGCCAGCACGGCAGCGTGCACTGTGGGTGCAGGGGGGAGGTGAGGCAGGACCCGCAGGCACTGTCCCTTTTTTTTTACACATGCAACGGTGGGAACCATCCCCATTCCCAAGGAGCAAAGTGCACTTTCCAGTGCCCGGGAAGCCTCCATGTCTCCACTGCAAGCCCAGCTAATGCAAACCCTTGGGTTCTGTGCCAGCCCATGCATGGGTCTGAGGGAGAGCGATGAGGTGTCTCTTAGGTCTCAGGGCACCCCTGAGTTTGACACTGGGGGCACCCATCACCTGCTGCTTCATCCACAGAGAGCTCGTTGGCCAAAATGCCCCCGATCTTGCTGAAGGCAGGGAGCTGCAGGCCATATTTCTCCAGCTCCCGCTTCATGTTGTTGATCTCTTCCTCTGGAAGAGGGCACGGAGACACAGAATGAGAGAACAGTTTGGCTTGGGAAGGAGCTTAAAGCTCATCCAAACCAGAGGGGTGCAGAAGACCCCCACACTCAGGTAGCATCACCGAGGCAGCTCTGGGCTGAAGCCCAAGGTCCTCAGTCCCTGCATCCCTCCCAGAGCAGGACCCCAGAGCATCCCCGCAGTGATGCCGTACCTGTGAAGTCCACTTTCCCGTACAAGTCCTGGATCTGAGGAGCCAGCCCCAGCTTGAAGAGGTACAAGCTGCGAGGCAAAGCAGACACACACCATGAGCAGGCACCCCCTTCTCCCTCCCAGTGCTTCTGCAGCACCCAAAGGCTCTTTCCCCAACCGCTGGGTGATGCCACCAAAGGGCTTTTGAACACCAGCACAACCACTTTGGGGCCAGGGTCACCCACCTGAGTGCATGGATGCAATAGATCACCCGGGGCATGTTCTTCTTATCATAGATGTCGGTGGTCTCTGGGTGGAAGATCTGCCAGCGAGACAAGAGACAGGTCAGGAGGAGGTGGCACCGAGATGGTCCGTGGGGACGATGGTGTCCAGGGGTGGAGGGACAGAGATGAAGCCCCCCAGTGACACCGGCAATGGGGGACGTTACCGAGGGGAGCCCCACGTGGCTCATCGCATCCCGCCAGTAGTTGATGTTATCCGTGTGCCGGAAGTGGAGCCCGGCTGCCTGGAAGAGAGGAAACACAGGGTGAGGCTCAACCTCTCCTTCTCCCAGCCTTCGGTCCCCTCTCCCCCAAACCCATGAGGTTAAAGCCCAAGGCAAGGCCTGTGGCCCCCCAGGAATGAACCCTGCAGGTTTTGGGGTGTACCCTAAGGGATGTACCCACCAGCCTCACCTTGTACCGTGTCTGTTCACGGTCATAGATCTTCTTCAGAGGGACCACGGTGGGGGCAAAGCAATGGCCCAGCTTGGCCAGGACCACCCCATTGCGCAGGGTCTCTTCCAGCTCCATCGGAGGGGGCAGCTCCTCACTCAGACAGGCCTCCAGCCAGCTGCAGGGCAGAGATGGGGCACGTCATGGACCCCCCAGACCCATTCCAGGCAGGAAAAGCAGTTCCCAAAGGAGACACCCCCACTCCATCCCCATCATTCCCCCTCCATGGCAGGGAGAGGTTGGCACCCAGCCCTTTGCTGCAGGAGGGGGGGTCCTGTTTGGCTGCTCCCCCAAACCCCACCTTTGGAGGGCCAGGAAGCACCAGGAGCAGGCAGGACCCTGCAGGATCTCAGGGGTCCC
>NW_009941658.1:28075-29503 GCF_000696875.1 Nestor notabilis | reverse complement strand
GTCTGCAGGGCACCCGGGTGTTCTGCACTGACAGCTTCGGCAGGCCGGCGCGGGGGGCAGACCCAGCCTTAAAGAATGAGAGTATCCCGTAGGGAAACCTTTTAAATGTCCCCTAGAGGGTGCTCATGCCTGTCCTTTCATATCGAAGTGCCACTGTTCATTGAAACTAAAAAGAGAAACCACCCAAGAATGGCAGTTTTCCACTGCCTGTTGACAACCACCCACCTTTATTTTTTTTATAAAACACAACAAATACGTATATACTTGCTCATTTTAAACTTTGCTTACCTTTTCCATGTAATATTTTCCCATTTCAAATTCTGCTTTTCACAGAATGGATTAGGTTGGAAGGGACCCTGAAGATCATCCAGGTTCAACTCCCTTCGACTAGACCAGACTGCTCAAAGCCCCGTCCAACCTGGCCTTGAACACTGCCAGGGATGGGGCAGCCACAGCTTCTCTGGGCAAACTGTTCCACCCTCACATGAAAAATTTCTTCCTTATATCTCATCTAAATCTCCCCTCTCACAGTTTAAAGCCGTTTCCTCTTGCCCTATGCTGCACCACAAAATGAAACTGCTAGCTATTTTTCACTAAAGTTTGCCAAAAATGTTTTTTCCATCCACTATTTCACGGCAGACAGAATCCACAAACCCACTACACAAAGGGGTTAAGGGCAGCTGAGAGCATGAGAACTTCCAAACAATTTTTCTTCAAAGCCTATTTGCTTGTATTGGGCTGCTTTAAGTTGCATTCAGAATGGTATCGACTCTTGAAAATACTAAGCATCAGCAAACTACACAGTATTGCTATGGCAAGCAGCTTCAGGTCTCTGTCTTCAACAACTGTTAGTGGGACACTGTACTATTAATGATTTTTGTGCCGAGACCTAGTCCTTTAACTTCATACATTGTTTGGTTTGTTGTTTTTTCCCAAACAAGTGTATTAGGGTTCCTTAAGTAGCATCCACAAAAAAGCCTTTGGAAAGCAGGGATAATTTGCTAAACCCCCTCATTCTCGTTATTTCAAGTACTCTCTAATGCAATTATTCCACCCGTTCCATATCATCAAGGACTCCCACCACTTGCGAAGACGTTCTGCGTCATTGCAAAATGTTACTGTTACCATTTCACCATAACACATCTTCACAGTCCTATTTTCCACAGTGCTGCAATACAGCCTTTTCTAGGACGTAGCTCCTTATTCTTCTCTGTCTGTCTGTATTCGTAAGCATTTTGAGTGCATAGACCAAATGAATGAATTTCACCCAGCCCAGCCAAAACTCTAAAACCGAGAGCTGCATGCTTTGTTTTCTAAAGTACAATGACAACTGATACTTTCCAGCGCAATCCTCCCAATGCCCTTTTCCACAAAACATGCTGTCGGAGCAGTAACAGCTGAGCCTAAGGACAGGCCTTGCAATGCTCC